>NC_056730.1:339569475-339664475 GCF_019279795.1 Protopterus annectens | reverse complement strand
CAATGGGAGTTGCAAACATTTATATAGCTACAACCCTTTTCTCCAAGTCTAAAAATTAAATTTTCCACTTCTGAGTCCAATCTGTGTATTTATATAGTAGCTCCGTATAATTACTCAAATGTGGGAACAACCTGGACACCCATGGATTTAATAGCTTTACAATTCTTCCCTAAAAGAAGAAAATCCATAAAGCCTGCGATAGGCAAAATTAAGAGAAACAGGTTTTGTCATATTTGTCTTGTATTCTGACATTTGCTCAAATCTCTCAAACAAGCCATTTTTTCCTAAATCTGTTTCTAGGTCCTTCAAATCCACCAACAGGTCATCCACATGCAAAGAAAGTCTAACCTCCTTTCCTTCCAAATCACCCCCCTTTGCATCAGACCTACGTAACAGCTCCTAAAAGGACTTTGAGTCAAGAGTAAATAGCAGAGGGGAGATCAGACATCCTGCCTTGTTCCTCTTCCCAACACAAAGCTGGCCAAGAGGACTACATTTACTTTAACCCAGTGCCAAGACCCTTTGTAAATGTTTGGCAGTATTTCAGGAACTTACAGCAGAATGTAGAACTGCTCAGCACCATAAAAAGATGAGCCTAGATCACCTGTTTAATATCTCAGTATGTCAGTATTCAGACTCACCACCAGTAATGGGCTTTATTACCACTACTCATTCTGCTCAACAAATATTGCTTTCACCAGCTATCAGGTGTCTTTGGCTTCATTATTACAGATCCATACTGATCAGGGTACACCAACCCAGGGAGCAAGGGGGCCAGCCTGGATACAAAGAAGCCTATAAATATTTTCTAATCCTGATTTAGACCTGATATTAACTGGGACATACTTGGACCACAGGATAGTTACCCATCTTCTGGATAAAAGGGATTTCTGCTTCATGTAGTGAAGGCAGGATTGTCTGGGTCTGCAAGACGTTTTTCAGGACTGTTGGTAACATGGGTATCAGCCCATCAAACAGCTTTTGTGAAATTTTGTCTGGATCCAGGGTCTTTTCCATTTGAAAGTTGGGTACTCAAAATCAACAAATCCTTCAAGGTATTCTGTTTTCTCTAACTTGGATATTGTCAACATTCCCAGTAGTCCTCTACCTGAGTTGTTCGGAATGGACCTACCTTGTCAAGAGCATTTAAAGTTTCATGGAAACTTTTATAAACCTGCAAAATTTGCAGAAGCCTGGTTACATTTTGCCACTTTTCAAAATTCCACATCTCTGAAATGTGTCTGTCTACTGTCAACAGAGAACTGTTATAGCCCCTCAGTTTTATGATCATAAGATATGCAAGGCATTTGAGTCACAAGACCATTTAAATCTTGTCAGTACCCACCCAGGTGCTGTACACTGCTGCTCAAGAAAAGCAAAACAAGTCAGTCCTGGAGTAAATTTATGGGTTCCAGTTCAGTCATCTGGGCTTATGGGAAAGAAGCTTCCTTGTCGCTTTAAGTTGCAGGCAGTGTTAGCTCTAAAGGTGGATAGATGTTTGGTTAAAAAAATATATATTTTTTTTGTGTGTGTTGGCAAATATTTAAGTCCCAAGTTCTGGCATTGATGTAGCTGTATGGCTTGCAGAGATACACAAGATTAAAAAGGATGGTGTCCTTAATGGCACAGAACCCAAGGCGTAGATCATATAAGAGCTCATGAGGAACTGAGTAAAGGAATAGTGCTTCATGACTTTCCTGGTAACTTGGAGACTTTAGGCCAACAACCTTTATGGTTTAGGAACCAAAGAGGTCTTTTTAGTTGCTAAATACATATTGAAAGGCACATCTTGGAAGAGAGGAGTTTTAAGGATCCTTTCTTAAATTCCAGTTCTCCATCCACTAGTTTTTCACTCTCCCATTTCCCATTATTTATGTCAGACCCCAACCCCATCTCTACATTTTTGAGCATACCAGGCTTGTGTACTTGAGTATTTTTAAATGATAGTCAAGTGTCCTAAGGACAGGCATTTAGCAGACCAATTTGCGGTCATGTCCTTTATTGTCAAGCCAGGAGCAGATGTCACATGTATGGCCCCTTAAGTCTATGCTTTTGCGTAATGGCACTTTCACATCGAATTCTCAGTACAGCAGCCTTCTAGTGATAGATGATACAAAGCTTGTGTCAGACATTCAAGAAAATTTTTTCTTTTAAATCATCTGAGCACTTTCAAAAAAAGAAATAGCTGAGTAATGTAGTCCAGTCAGTGTGATCAAGATCAACCTCTTTACCCTCCACTTCCGACTGAGAACATTTGTATTTGGGAAGAACTTCTACATATTGAAAGAGTCACATGGTTTCATCCTAGAACCATGTCTTTTCCTGAGGAAGCTTTAATGCAAAATGCAGTTTTGCAAGAATGCCAACACCTCATTTTTAGTCCTTACCTTTATTTGTCTCCCTTTTTTTTTTTCAGTTATTTATTGCCTTCTTCATGAGTATAATTTAGGTACAAAATGCCACAAACAATGCTCTAATAAAAGGAACGTCTCTGGAGGAAAAAAAATGGAAAAAGTGTATCACCACACCAACAGTTTTATTTTGTAAAACATTCTGCTGATTGAAACACAATCCACAACTGGTTACGTGTTTTCATCCGTTTAAAATGAATAGGACTTCATAAGAATCAACATGATTAGATGGAGAAAGTTTAAAAGTCTTCTGTTCACCAAAGATGGAGTGCTTAAAGACATAAAATTCTGCAATTGATTCTCTAAGGCTGCCAAAAAAACTCACTCACACAGATAACACTCGACATTTAGAATTTCACCCTGCATTTGTCCGGGAGATTGGAGTGCCAATAGTATGTACAAGCAGGGAGATCAGGTCACACAACAATTATGTATTATCACAGAGACCAAATTTTGTTCCCCAAATTGAAACTATCGAAATAAAGAAAGAACAAGGGGAAGAGGAAAGAGAGGGAATATTTAGAGTTGAATAGACATGATAATAGAGTACTTATAGAAGATCCAGATATCGACCATGAAGTGATGGTGTTTAGACATAATGGTTTCGACATTTTTAACTATAGTAGTTTAGATATCACCCCCATTTTTTTATTTGAAAAGCGTTTCACCTTTGTTCCTGGTAAATGTTTAGAATTTGTAGACACCATATTAAAATTAAAGTTATTTAACAGGAAAATCGACCTAGTACATTTTTATGTAGGGAATTATATTTTTGGTAGTCACAATATGTTTTTTGCACATTTCTTCTTTCAGTACACCCCCTAGTGCAGGTTTTTGAAACTGCCTGCATCGATGGATGTGTATAAATTACAAAAGTGCAACCTGATTAAGGATAAAACTTCACCGTTGAAAAGATTGATCAATGACAGGACCTTTTGGGTTCAGTAAGGTGACAAAAGAGGTTGAATTGTTATTTTTGATTCCATTGACTACTCTAGTGTAAAGTTTGCCAATTTACAAGATGAACGTACTTGCCTTCCTATTTCAAAAAGTGAGATACATGTAGCTTTTATGAAAATTGATTTAGAACTTAAGAACCAATCGGCACAATGTATGATGGATGTACTTTTATATGATTTTCTTCGAAACACACATTTTCGAGTTCCAACCATCTTCTGGATACCCAAAGTACACACAAATGTGGAAAAAAACACTATTTAGATGTATAGTGGCAGCCTTGGATTCAAAGACGTATCCTTTTGCAGTATATATGGATAGACTGCTTAAACATGTGTTCAGCATTTCTTGGTATTTTGGGGGAGATTAAGAAGCAAGCTATCTGGTGATAACATTAGGTTCCATACGATCAATGCCGTGGAACTGTTTACTTGTTTTCCACAAGATAAGGGTAAGATTTTTTACACAAAGCTGTCTTGAATTTAAGTTAAGTAATTTGGATATTGAATTGATTATGAGTTGTTTGCGTATGATACTAGATAATTTCATTTATTTTGAAGGTGTAACATACAAACAGGTAAAAGGTGTCACAGTGGCTGCAGCATGCACATCTATTTTTGCAAACCTAGTTATGCTTTTGTGGGAAGGAAAATACAGTTTTCTAACAGACTACTATAAGGTTTGTAAGTTGTATTTAAGATACCTAGACATCTGTGTTTTATGAAATGGTAGTAGAGATGACTTGAATGGGTTTATTAAAATACCATTGATTTTCTTAGAGTTACATATTATTTCAATGCAGACCAGATGGAATGCCTGGACACCATAATTAGTAAGTTGAATGGAGGGGTTTTAATTAATATTTTTAGAAAATCAACTTTTAGTAATAATTATTTACATTTTACTGTTTCATAGAAATGGATACTCAAAGGCAGCTCCTGTTTGACGTATATGGTCTCTGAGGATGATGTTTTTAATGCAGAGGTCAAAAGACTGCAAGATGTGTTTTTAAGTAGGAGTTTCCCCAAGAAACTGGTACTTAGCATTACCCAAGAGATTAGGGATAGGAGCATGGAGAAGTTCAAGCCACTTTTCGAGACATGTGTAGCAAAGGAAATTACTCAAAATCAGAACTCAATCCAGTTTGGCTAAACCATATGGAAAAGTTATGGTTGTTCAATGCAGCTCTGATGGTAAAACGGTCAAAGATGCCATCAAGGACAACTGGACAATTTTTTTAAAGCTAATGATGCAGCTAAAAAATGTTTGGAACAGTCCCGATTTTGTAAACAAAACAGTCCACACTGTGAAACATAAACTGGACTGTGGCAGTTCTAGATATGGTGACACTGTTAGATCTAAGAAAGGGACATATAAATGTAGTGCCTGTAATCAGTGTTTTTACACTTACAAAGGCACCAGTATAGATTTAGTGTTGGAATGGCAATGGTATTTCTTTACATTTAAGTAATTGTAATAGTAAAGGGTTAGTGTACTTTGCCTTGTGTTCCATGTGTCCAGGTTTCTATATTGGCAAGACTGAAACGGCATTACGGAAAATAATTTATGAATACCACTACAACATAGGGGGGGGGGGAGAACGAGAAGAATGGCTTGTCTGAAACATTCAGTAATGTGTAAAACAATATATAAGAAATTCAGTTTTGCCATATTGGAGATCATCTAACCTGACCCAAGGGGGGGGGGGGGGGCATGGGAGAGTAGAATAGAATACAGGAAACTGTTCTGGCAATCGAAGTTAAATACCACTTCCCCTCCTGGATTGAACAAACATCCATCCACTATTCCCAAACATAATTTACGGGCAGACAGACTTTAATGGGCCAAGCTAATATGATTTTATATTATTACAAATATCACTATTCATTGTTTTTGATAGGGTTGAAGCTGTTATAACATGTTTTAGGAGCATAACATGTATGCACTGTAAACTATGTAATAAGAAACTAACTCAAAAACAAATCACACACTGGAGCCAGAATAAATTGAGTGCTTTCATCCCATTTATTATAGAACTTCTTCAGAATTAAACAATAAATCATTTCTTGTTTCATACACTATACGTTACAGGGCAAGGGAAGGTTGGTCTCTCCTATTTTCAAGCAAAATGCTCTTTTAAGGGCTGGTAATTGGTAATGCTTGTTTAGCGTAAGGGTATTTTACCTTAATTTAGTGTGGTTAAAGCATGACCCTTGGATTACCACTAACGTCTCAGTAGTGGTTAAAGATATTATAATTCCAAATTAACATTTGTTTAAGAACTGTTTTTTTTTTGACTTTCGATAACATGTCTACGCAAAACGTTAATGAGGAAGATTTTTAGCATGTATCCAGTGCCTGATGTGGTCAGCATGCTCACAGTTACATTGCAGAAAGTTGTCTCTGGAGCACAAGATTTACTAGAGAGGATGGGAGGCAACAGAGGTCAGCGTGCACACAGACGGAATGGCAAAGAAGACAGTCAGTCTTCCTCAGAAGAGAGAACTATTATAGCTGATGCAGTGTTTGACAATGGTAAATCCATTGTTGAGCTATTAAAATCCAATGTTATGGGTCCATTTTCAGATTTAAGTGGTAATGGTGATGTACCAACGGACTCACGACAGGTACAAAGAGACATGCCAGATTTCAAAACCCAGTTTTTACAGTTGGAGAAAAAAGTTCTTAGATTTAAAACTTTGGTATATGAAAACCAATATTTAAAAAACAATTTATTTACTTGTCTATTGTACCTTTGGGACTTAGAGTGTACGCATTTCCTAATGCAGTGAAATTTGACAGTAATTTATTTAACAAATTAAAAGAATTATAAACTAGCATGGGACTGGAAATGCTTAAACTATTAACATAGTGGAATAAGGAACAAATGGACTGTCTAAAATCAGAGATTGTGAAACTTGATAATGGTTTAAGGGAACACCCTGTTTTCTTTTTTCCAGTACATGTTTGATAATTTGGGGAACAAAATTGATCAACTTATTGACAACTTAGTCACCAAGAAAAAGAAAAAAAATTGTTTAGGGATTTACAGGCTTATCAACAGAAACAAGCATATTTAATAAATAAAAAAAGAAACAGCAATTTCTATAAGGACAAAAATGAGAGAAAGGAAGAGCGTAAGCTAGGTGGATTGAATAGGCTTGATTCCTTTTCTGAAGTGGAAAATAGGAATATTACAACTAACACTGATGAAAGCAGGGGTCAACTAACTAGTGTTTCTAGTGTGGAAAGTGAAGATAATTTCCCTTTTATCAATCGGACTACAGGGACAATCACCCCACCCCCAAATCAAGAAGCATTTGTGACTGTAGTAAAGAAGAAGGGCAAGAACAAAGGGCGTTAGCCTTTACACAAAGAATATTTAATTTGAGTGATAGAAAGTTTAGTGAGGTAGAGGTTAAAGTACTTCAAAAAGATTTTTCCTTTGTACCTGCAAAAAGAGCTAGATCCACTGACACCATTTTGCATTTTAAGTTGTAAGTATGGAAACTGAATTTAAAATACTTGTACCATGGGTTATCTTTATCTGAGGCTGTGCATTTTAAGAAAAATAAAAATGTTAATCCTCCCTTGGTCAATACTTTGAAAAATTTTTCCAATATTTGTGAAAATGACTTATATAATTTACAGAGTAATGGTAAACAGTGGAAAAATTTGGACAATTTAACCAAGGAGGAAGACATGGCACTTAAGCAGTTAGCTTCATATAATGATATCAGATATATGAAAGCAAACAAAGGTCAGGGATTAGTTATAATGAACCACACAGATTATTCTAGTAGTATTAAGGAGTTATTAACAGATGGAAGCAAGTATCTTAAAGTATCTAGGGACTTTATTAGGAAGAAGTTTCAAGAATTGGATTTAATTTTACTTGATTTATTATATCAACAGTACATCTCCATTGACATTTTTGAATATTTAAAGGTTGACCAGCCTCAATTGGGGATGCTTTTTGGCATCACCAAAATACATAAAAATGAAAAAAAATCCACTTTTCAGACCAATTGTGTCAGCCCCTTTTAGTAAAATGTCCAAAATTTACATTTATTTGGATAATATACTTAATCCCATTGTGCAAAGAAGTAATTGGTATCTTAAGGACTCTTGGATGTTTTTGGAAGAGCTTAGGCACTGAGAGATGAAAATTTGTTATGCACTTTGGACATTTGTTCATTATATACAACAGTAGACCAAAACGAGGGTATTGCGTTTGAGGCTTTTTTTGAACAAAGTGAAGTGTAAAGGAGACATCTTTGTCATCTGTCAGTTGATGGAATTAGTACTACACAATAACTTTTTTATGTTTGAAACGGAAACCTGTCAACAAAAAAGTGGGGTAGCGATGGGGGCTCATGTAGCCCCTGTCTTTGCCATCTTAGTCTTATGTTGGTGGAAAGTTGTCTTTTTGGAGAAGATGGAATTATTTAAATATGTAAGGTACTACAGACATTACATTGATGATTTAATGTTTGTGTGGGCAGGAACTAGTGAACAGTTTGATGAATTTTGTAGACAGATAAGTCAGACAGTAACTTGGCTTAAATTTACTATTGATAACAAAGGTACTTCACTTCAATTTTTGGACGGTGAAATAGGGATAGATATAGACAAGAAGACAGTCAGGAGCAATATTTTTAGGAAGAAGACTTTCACTAATAATTATTTACATTTTGAAAGTTTTCACCCCAAACATATGAAAGTTAATATATTTAAGGGTCAAGTAATTAGACTCAGCAGAATGGTTAGTAATGACCAACAATTTAAAGTAGAGGTTGAGGCACTTAAGCAGTTCTTTCTTTGTAGGGGTTATTTTGTTGAACTACTGAACAATGTAATTAAATATGTTGAGAATCATAGGGATGATAAGTATCCCCCCATTCTTAAACCTGGATTTCAGAAAAAGGACCCAAGTCAGAATTTTACACAGAATGAGAAGTTTAAATGTGCATTTCCAGTACCTATGAGTGTTGACGGACCCAATATTAAACGGATTGTACAAGAGAATTGGAAAATTATCTTGGGCAATGATGAACTGAGTAAAGTTATAGGAAGTCAACCTAATTTTATTAACAAAAAAACTAAAAATTTAAAAGAGATTTTGGAAGATGGTCATAGATGTGAAAATCATGATAGAGTCATTACTAAGTTAGGTATTTTTTCCTGTTTGAATTGCAATCAGTGTAGATATATGATGGGTGTGCACAGTTATCATTTTTAACATTTGAAATGCACTTTACCAGTTAGAGGCAGATTTGATTGTCAGAGTGAAGGTTTAGTATATCTTGCAGTATGTTCTAACTGTGAAAATTTTTATATAGGAAAGACTATAAGAAAATTAAGGTATAGAGTCAGAGAACACCTCCTTGCTATAAAGAAAAAAGATACAAATAATGTGTTAGCAAAGCATTCGTTAAGTTGTGAAAATTTTAAGAAATTAACTTTTTTTGTAGTAGACAAAGTTAACACAGATAAATTTGTAAGTTCATTTAATATTTTTTTTTAGAGAGAATTGAGCTGAAATTGCAGATTTTTAAGAGCTGATTTAACACCTGGTATCGATGACAAAATTTAAGTTAAAAGTTATTTAAATTATGTTAATTTCTGACAAAGATTTTACAGTTACGTGTTATGTTTAAAGTTTCATTTTTAGCTTGTATTTGAGCACAAATCGAATTGTAAGTAAATATTTTATGTCTTTGAAGTTAATTGGTTATGGAACAACTATGCCTTTAAGGTTTAATTATCATAGGCTATGATGATGGGATGGTTTTTATATGTATGCACTGTATTCTACCAGTATTTCATTTTTTATTTGCTCATTTGCCTTTTAAAATTTTAAATTTTTTTTTTTTTTTTTTACATTTAACCAATGAGATATTCTTTTTTAATAATATGTCATTATTGTGTGTGTGTGTGTGTGTGTGTGTGTTTACTTTTTTCCAGGCTTAGAGAATAAATTGTAGTGTTGTATTTATTTATTTTATTTTACATTTGTTTACCGTGAGAGTCCAACTGGGCATAAAACCTTTTTTCAGCAGAGGCCCAGGGAGAAAAGCTCGATTGTTAGATTATTTTATTAGAAAAAATCTTCTAATACAATGAAGAAAAAATGGTAACAGACATTCATAATGGTAAAAAGACTAAAACAGAATAAATTGGTCAAGTGGAAGACAAGACCAATAATCTTGTGTAACAGTGCTTCTAGAAGACAGTTCTTACAGTAGTAGCAGGTAGTGACATTGTATACAATGAGAGTGCAATTAGGATACATAGTCTTATATACAGGTAACATAGCAAACTGAAGACTTAAAAACTGGTAGATATTAACAGTGAGAAAAAAAACAACATAAGGTAGTCATGTGACTTAAATTCAGTGCTCATTACATATGCAATTAAAATTTTAAAATCAGCTAGTTCCATGGTTTGGAAATTGTGTTGTTGTATGTCTTAAGGAAGCCATATTTGGTGATCAAGAAACTTCTAAATTGTTTCTCCATGTAATCTTGCTGGTTCTAATGAAGTCCTATTCATTTTAAAAGGACAAAAGCACTTAACCAGCTGTGGATTGTGTTTTTGTCTATTGCTGTTGTTGTTTGTCTTTTGGCTTTTCCCAGTTAGGGGTCGCCACAGCAGAACTCCGGTCCGCTAATGATTGGCAGTTGGTTTTTATGGTGTCGAGTTGCCAGCCCGACGCCCAACCTTCAACGAAGGCACGTCCATTCAACGCATGTCTTTCGAATGCCCACTCAACCACGGGGAGGACATGCAGACTCCACACAGAAGGCACTCCCAACCCAAGCCGAGAATTGAACGGGAGAACCTCTTGCTGTGAGGCAACAACGCTACCACTGCACCCCCGCAGAAGTCTTTTGTCTATTGTATGTTTTACAAAATAAGTGTCGGTGTGCTGATGCACTTTTACTTTTTTTCCTCCAGAGGTGTTCCTTTTTGTGAGCAGTGGTTGATTTTTTGTATTTTCTACATGCTTGCCCATGATTTTTTGATAATTTAAGTACAAAATGCAGTAAAGTAATTGTTTGTTGGTGAATATCTGTGAATTGTACAGGCACAATATTGAACAGAAGATATCTGCTGGTAACTCCTGTCAGAAAGTAATTCATGTGGAGTATAGCACCTCTTTCCCAACAGTCTTATGTAGACCTGTATTAGAAGGACTTTATAATGCTTCTTATTGAAGAGGGGGAGAATTCAAATCCTGACTAAACTTAGCTGTTTTAGATTGATTTAGAAATAGTTGTGGACTTTGTATTATATTTTTTTCAAGTATTCATTGTTAAAGTTTTATCTTGCAATTATTCATTTAATCCTTGCTAGAAAATTAGTTCTTGTTCTGTTAAAATTGCTGCCTTATTGGAAAGCAAGTAGTGAGCTATTGCTTATTTTTAAAGCACTGATACTTTCTGCTGCAGATGTGTGACGTAGTTGGAGAACATGTAAATCCTACTTTACCTGGTGACTAATAACTATTTGTGGGGTAAGTGATCTGCAAATGAGATCATTGTGGTCTGCAAGCGAGGTTCTTAAGAAATGTTATACATCGTGTAAGGTTGTTACTCTGGCAAATGTAAAGAAAAACGAGCTACAATATCCCTAAATAGTGTATACTGGGACTCGTTTCTGCCTAAGACTAGGTGATTAGGATTTGCCTGGGGTATGTAAAATCTATGAAATTATCTGTAGTGCATGAGTATCACTGATAATGCAATTCATAGCACTCCGGTTATCACCTAATCTGATACAATAGTGCAGTTACAGCTATGTGCTAATGATATTCCCCAGTCAGGGCCCTAAAATGTGTGCAATACCTTCCATTGCCAGTATTAGCCAATCCCAAGCACAAGGCAGTCCCCCCAAAACTAACACTGCACAGTTTGTGATCAGGCATATGTATATGTATAGTAGCATACTTTATGTTTTAAGCAAAATATATCATTCCTGAAACCTGCCTGTGGCTGGAACACAGTTGCCTTGTAGTTGTTCTGTCATTCAGGACTGGGCTGATGATCTTCCCGACTCTGTGTTGCAGGACTGACCTTTGGGGTTCCTGCTTGCTGGAGGCTAATGGCTAGCCCAGATACCAGAGTTTTTTTCTCTTCACCCTCCTGGTTTGGTGTACTCAATATTCTGGCTAAGTACGTCACTGGGGAAATTTTATATCTTTTTCCTATTGTGTTTGGCTGTAATGTTGCATTGTAGATGTTGGTGACCAACAGTAGTGTAGCTAGGCTGGAACAAAGTAGGGAGCCACTCTGGGTGTGAGGTGCTAGGTAGTGTGATTGGCAGATTCCGATCAGTATTCAGTGCAGTTCAGTTACCGGCACAGAAATGCTGGTATTGCATTGGTTTTCAGAACTGAATTGCTTAGTGCACTGTATGTGGAATAAACTGCAGCATCTGCTTGTTGGTTTAAAACAAATGAAGGAAAAACTTTTGTGTGTTTATTTTTTTTTAATAATTTAGGTGCTTTAGCAGTCCTTGTGCATAGAGTTTTTTTTCTGCTCAACTTTGCAGAGTGGGGGACTAGATCAGGGTATGTTCTTGGGTAGAAGAATAATTAGCTACTCATCTGATGACCAAATTGTATTAAGTGTAGGAAGCAAATACAACATGGAGACTCCCACAAATTGGGTCTTTTTTACTTGGGCCTGGAGCACACTGTGCACAGTTGTCCCCTTTATGGATTATTTAACCTGCAGACCAGTAAATGTAGGGTGGAATCACTCCAGGAGCCCTTATCATTGAACAGGACCCAGGTCTGGTCTCAGTCCAGTGTAGTGCCTGTTAGCTCTTTCTCTGACTACCCGTATGTAAAGCAACCCTCAGCGATGCATCTGAAGAAGTGATTTTGGGAGGAAGATAGAACCACTTAAGAGTTTAATAGTCCATAATCATCTAAGTTCAAGGATGCTGGTGTCAATGAGGTGGCTTTGCAGCTCTCTTACCCAGTGCCTTCATTGGCCAAGGCCTCTAATGCTACACCACTGAAGGCTACCACACCTACAACAGCTAGAGCATCTTTATGAGTTGGAGCTGCTTTGACATTGATCAGACCCATGGCCTGTTTACAAGCATTTGGGTCTGACACGTGTGCTATCATTTGCAGTAGCGAGGGCAGTGTCTCCAGCTGTTGGTACTGGAGGAAGTCAAAGGAGACCAGTTGATGTCTTGTTGCACTTCCAAACACAGTCTAAGATACTAAAGCAAAAACTCACTGTTTGGCTTGCCCCAGCTAGTGCTGACTGGGCCTCAGCTCTCACCTGCCATCCAGATTCCTATATATTATCTCTTCAGGTGGCTTAAGACTTGGGAGATTTTTATAATCTGGACAGCCAAACTCTGAAGAACCTTCAATGTTACAGGTAATGTCTTCTAAAAGGAAAGGGGAACCTTTTCCTCATAGGGATTCAAACACCTTAGATTCCGAGGTGGAGGAATTAGCATATGTGAACCAATTGTTTCCATCCTCCTACTTGAAATGTAACAACAAGTGCACACGTTCCTCTTCATCATCTCCCAAGAATGTGTTGTTTGGAGATACCTTTCACAAGTTGGAGATCTTTTTATTAGAAGCTAATGAGTTCTCTCAGACTTGGATCTGATACAGACATTTTCTAGGCTTGCCAAAACCCAACACTCTGGCCATCTCTCCAGACTTGCAAGTTCTGGATGATGGCCTTTATAATGCATCCTTGCAAACTGATTCCCAAACCCCTGCCCCGAAGAAGCCAGACAGCTTTGCAGGGTCCATGTCTCCCACAAATGTCTGTATAAGAACTTGCTTGCTGATCCAGCAGACATGTCCATTATTCCAGCAAGGGACCTAGTTTTCACTGACCGGATGAATACAGTACTTCACTGTTTTGAGACGGACATATACCTCAGTACCTTGACTGTTAGGAAACCTAAACTGCCAGTCTTACATGTTAAAATGTAGTCTCTCCTTGATTATTTGAGACAGAATATGGATGGGGCAGAAGAACAGAATCTTAGAAGGGAGATGCGACTTACCCAGCCTCAGTAACCAGATTCCCAGACAGTCCACGAAATATGGCTATGATGCAGTAATCCATCCTGCAGGGCAGTTGCTTCAAAGTTTGTGGTTAGGAGACTTGCTTAACTGTGGACTTTGCCCCTTGCAAAACATAGGAAAGCAGAGCCACTGGACACCCCTTTGGAGCATCTCTTTTGATTAAGAAGCTGAAAAACAGGTGAAAACAATGTAGTCCGTGAAAAACCTTTTGCATTCCCAACCACAGAAGTCACATAATGTATTCCAGAAAGGGCTGTCCCTTTTACCCTAAACAAAAGAACACCAAAGCCTAAGAGGAAAAGGAGTTGCTACATAAGAGTGGCAAGCTGTCAGTAGAGGGAAGCCATGGATCCCTCAGGGCCATCGGTAGTAGCTGCTGCAGAAAACAGATTACTGAAAAAATATTGTACCTTAATGTTGTTGCAAACAAAAGAAGCCTGAGTGACAAAGGCTTTATCAATCCAAGGGAAGCTGCATGTCTATATGCTTTCCTTAATGAACTCTTGATTCCCAGGGTATTCCAAAATATAAGGGAGGGTAAGCCAAGAGTGCTACTTATAACACCTTTTTGGCCAAGGCAACATTGGTTCTCCCTTCTGCTAAGACTAACAAGGGAAGAATTGATTCTCTATCTTCAGCAAGTGGATCTCTTGAATTAGAAGGGGTTGATCGTTCACTTCAACTTTCTGACTCTAAGGCTGACATTGTCCGTGATTTAACTCTCATCTGTTTCAGGCACATTATGAAGACCAAAGGAGTTCATAGGTTTATTGGAGTTTACTAGACTAATGGCCGTAGGGCCTTTACAAGCCTAGCCATGTTATAGATACATAGACTGTTACTAGACTCATGACTCGAGGGAGGGGGGGCTTTCTAAGCCTAGTCAAGTTTTCCCAAAAGAATAATGATGTCCTGCATACAAATAGTACATTGAAGGCCAGGCTTTTATAAGCAACCTCTATCCATAAGGGTGCCAGGCCTGGAGTAAATTTCCTGTTCACTATCCATTTGTCTAGGTTGTGCTTTACCTGAGTGATAGACTTCACATGGATATGTTCCATAGCAGGGGCAGTCTCTGGGACACACAATTGTCTCTCCAGAATGTTCTGTTTAAGTCACAGACAAAATTAAGGTCCTTAGACCTTGTATTTCTGGAACTCTTTGACTTACAAATATGTAGGAGATTCATAATTGTGGGGTTTGTGGATGCCTTGTAAGACAGGCATATACCCATGTTCCCTGATTGGCCTTGGTTAGATGGTTGTTATTCAGAGAGTAAGTGTGTGATCAGCACCGACTGCCCCTATCCATGAGGGATATAGGCGCCACCCCCTGGATGAATTTACAGTTTCCTGTCCAATTCTCTAGGTTGCGGTTGAATAGGGTCATTGAGGAGCTCTGCTTCATGTGAATTGGGAGTTTATTCCAGAGCAATGACAATCTCTGGAAGATATCTGTCTGTCGAGCATGTTTTGTTAATGTCATAGGATAGGTTGGGGTCTTTGGAGCGAGTGACTCTTGTCCCATTTGATTTGCAGATGTGCAGCATTTCCATTAAGGCAGGGTCAGAGACTGTTCTGTAGACTAGGCAAAAGTCACCTCTCAGCAGCCTGTAGGATACAGAGTACAGTGACAGAGCTTTCAGTCTTTCCATGTAGGTCATGTTTTGGAGGCCCTGAGTTTTCTTGGTGAGAAACGTGTATGGTCTCTCCAGCTGCTGCATGTGTCTGGCGATGTACATGCATGTGATCTGATGTGGGTCAAATACAGAGAAGTTTTAACATCCTTCGTCTTGGATGTGAGGCCCTTACTTTTGAGATGCGCATCATAGAAGGCTTTCCTTACTACGGTGGACACATGGTGATTGAAGTTTAGATTGCTGTAAACCTGTTTTCCCAAATGTCGCACCACAGGGTTTGAGCTTAGGGGGGTGCTGTCAGTGTTGTAAATTGTAGGGATTTCCACTTTGCCAAACAGGATGATAATGCACTTTTTTTTAGTCCATGTAATATGTTAACGTTGTGCCAGGACTCAATGATTGTGCCCAGTTTGCAATCATCGGTAAACTTGGTAAGCCACAGGCCATGTACTTTCGTCTGAATTTCTGCGAAATAGATTCCAAACAGTAGAGGGCGCAGCATAGGTCCTTTTGGTACACCACTGATAACTGGTCTACTGGTAGAGGTGGAATCCCCAACTTTGACAGTATGCATTCTGTCAGTAAGCCAGTTGGCTACCCATCTAGTCATGTATGGGGTAATCCCCAGCTGGGAGAGTTTCTCAATGATACCTGAGTGGGGGATTGTGTCAAAAGGTTTGACTAATCAAGATGGGTGGTATGTATTGTTTTGCCTTCATTCAGGGCTTTGGTGACATTCTTGAAGAAGTCCACCAGGTTCAGTAGGTATGATCTACCCTTAATGTCAAACTGGGTCAGGTCAAGAGTTTGAAGGTCATCCTTGTCCTTGTTGATAAGGTCCATGATGATTCTTTCCATGGACTTACAGATAAGGCTGGTTATGCTTATAGATCTATAGTTCCCAGTGCCAGTTGATGGACTCCCTTTATGCAAGGGTATTACTGTTGCTGTTCTCCACTCTGCTGGAGCAAAGCCATTGCTCAGGCTGAGATTAAAGATTGCCAAGTGGTTCCGCTGCGTCTTGTTTTAGATTGTTTAGTAAGAAGCCTGGAACGTTGTCTGATCTCATAGAGGCCATATTTTTGTTGTTGGATAATGCAGATATGTTCTGCTGTTTGGAGATATTAGGTAAATGACTGATGTCAGGTATGCTTTGGGGTATGACTGGTGGGGACAGAGGGGGTTGAAGTTTGCACCAAATCTGTCAGCCAGCAGGTTAGCATTTTCCTCAGGTTCAGTATGAGAGGTATCATTCACTAGTTGGGAGTTCCCTTTTAGATTTCAGAAGTAGCTAAAGAATGCCTTATGATTATCCTTAGGTAGGAATGCTAATTTAGCCTTGTAACTAGCTTTAGAGGACTTTACAAGGTATCTGATTTGCTTGTTTACGCTGTGGAGGGTATTCTTTTGCTGAGTAAGTTCCCTCTTGTTCTTAGACATCAGTTTATTCCTTTTGTTATATAACATATTTATACTTGAGGTCCACCAGGGTTGCTTGTTTTATTGGGAGGACCTGGTTTTGATCCAGTCAGATAAAGCTGAGTCTCTGCAGTTGTTTGTCATTATACAGAGCATTGGCATACTCCTCTGCATAGGAGTTATTGTTGGCTGCATCAGCAGGGGGGGTTTGAAACTTTTTATACCATTGCCTCATAGGCTGTAGTTTGCTTTAGAGAAATTTTTCTTTTTTTTTTTTTTTTTTGCTCCTGTGGGAGTGCCAGGTCTAATTGTTATTTTGAACGAAGACAGATTTATGGTCTGACCTTACCAGGGTGGACAACACACAGGGTGTAATGCAGTGACACCCCACCCCCCATTTTGGAGAGTACTGAGTCTAGGACATTTGATGTTTGGAGTGCAGACTAGCTGTTCTAGTACATGTATTGATAAAGTCCCCGGAACCTCAGGGTGAGCATGCTTGTGCTAGTGTATGTAACCCAGTCAGTGGAGGGATAGTTGAAATTTTCCATGACCAAAATGTTTGGCTGTATGATGACTGGCTCTTGTAGGTCCAGGTCAGTGGTGTGCTTGTCTTGGTTCATGGTGGGGGACCTGTAGCTAGATTTGGCTTTAATGAAGATGGTTACATCTCCACCTTTGGTTCTTTCATGCTCGTTTTGGGGTCTGAATTTATGGAAGGCATTGTAGCCTTGCACGACTGAGGTGCTGTGTGCAGCCTTGAACCATGTCTCAGTGACTGCATAGATGTCAGCATCTTTCAAGGTGAGGAGTGCTTCCAGGGAGTGCAGTTTCTGTTTAGGCTCTCGCATTAAGCAGCATAACCTTGAGTTTGTTTCAAGTGGATTTTTTTTTTTACTTCGAAAACCCAACTTAAAACCAAACTTATACAAAATGAGGCTGTTGTGAGAGTCCCTGAAGGTAGAAGAATAACCCATTTCTGTCTGTCTGCCTTTAAGCCCCACCAATTTTCTTATAGTTGGTCATGAAACACTACATCAAAGGGGTGTTGAACCTTAACGCCCACCTGAAAAAAGAGATTGCCACCATGAGATGTGAACTTTGTACATGAAGAAATTACTTTGTCTCTCTATGAACTGACTGCTTTCACTCCAGTAAAATTTCTTTCTTGGAAGACTTACTTTCTGGTAGCATTGAGATCAGAAAACAAAAAATGCCAGCACCTTGGAGAGTCAAACAAAAAGGTTTATTTAAACTTCAAAAAGCTGGTTATTAGACCGGTTTCAGCTAAAAGCTTTCCTCAGTAATACCTTTGAGATCAGCTAGACAGATTTCAGAATTGCAAGCTGCCATCTGCAAAGAGCCCTCCTTGGTAATTCAAAAGGGTAGGTTCAGCACCCCGCCTATTCTTGCATTATGCCTAAAGTGTTTACAGAATTTTTGATAAAACTAGGAAATCCACCTTCCTGTATTTTTCCCATTTCCTCATAATAAGGGTGAAAGAATTTTGCACTCACTTGATCTCCTCAGATACTAATGATTCTACTTGCACAGAGAAATCCTATGTAGAAAGTCTGATGAGCACTTTATTTTCTTTGCTAATGGCAGAAGAGGAAAATCTGATGACAAATGGACCATCTCTAAGTGGAAAGTACACTGTGTTACCTTATGTTCTACTCATCATGGCAAACCAGAAGCAGGTAAAATGAAATATTCTGCCAGGGCCACAGTTATCACTATAGCCTTCCTCAGAGTGAAACACTTTGCAGTGCGTTTTTGAAGCAGCCGTCTGGTCTTTTGTACAAACACTTGCCAAGTTTTACAGCTTAGCCAGTATTTCAAGGGTCAGGGCAGACTTTGTCACAGCTATTTTTCAGGGTCTTGTGTTCCCTGCTATTCCAACAGGCCAGCCACCATTTGACTCTGAAGCTCTGGGACTCATTACAAGAGTGGGTGCTGTTTCAGTGAATCACAAAGGACACAGTACATTTGTTTTAGGCACTTGCAGTAATTGTAGCTATCTAGGTAGCTTCACTGTTATAGTACTCATTCCATCCTTTCTATCTGTAGGACACATTTGGTTTGGTGGTGGGGCCCTGTCTGTCCTCCAGCATCTTCATCTCTCCTAAAAAATCAGGCACATAACTGTCACAGATGTCTGCAACAGAAGCTTAGAGAGCCAGGTTTGAGGGTCTTCTAGTTATTGTTTCCCACCTGGGATGAGTCATCCTTGGGTGAGTCATCCTGTGGCCCTAGGAGCAACTCTTGAACCTGATAAGACAAGAAAGATCTGACATTTGGGCTTGCTGATGTCCCTTTATTCCACAGTCCTGACAATGAAAGGTAAGGGAGTCCACTGGACCAGGGGGAGGACGGGACAACAGCTGTGGTATTTGGACTGGCTGTCAGGCTCTGCAGTCCAGAATAGCAAGAATTACTATTGCAAAATGATTCTACTTGAACATCTACAGTTATTGTAAGTTCCTAACACAACTGTGTGTACTCAACATAATACAGTTGCATCACACACAGAAACCCAGTCTGTAAGTAGATACAAGTGATGTACACAACATGCAGCTGTCAAAACTTTAATTGCAACACCCATTCTTGCACAGTAGGTTTTCTACAGTTTTGTAGTGCTTGCTGTGTAGCAGACACAAACCTTGTCCACACATGTTAATGTGCACATGTGCATGTATACACACACACACACATACACACACACACACACACACACACACACACACACACACACACACACACACACACATTGAAAGTGTGTACAGTACCTTTGCACATTTTCTGTGCAGTCTAAACACAATTAATTTGTTTCTACAACACATTTTGTAATACACTCTGTTCAACATACAGCATAGCAGTCTGATTGCAGATAAGCTAGTGTGAGTAATAGCCCCCACCAAATACGTTTTCTCTATTATAAGTAGTGTGCAAAGGCTGTTTCTGGTCTCCAGCTCCCTCTTGGTGCAGCTAAACTGCATAACACAGCGGAGAAACCTTTCCACATGTATACACTGTATTGATGTTTAAAGTGTGCACATAGTACAGCTGAGGTGCATTGCTCACAGTCTTCTGTATTTTGAGCATCTGTATTCATTTTCCTCCTCTCAGATAATAGTTTAGTAGGACCTACACACATTTGTCAGCATTGATTTGTGTTTTCATTGTCATCTTACACTATAGCACTCTTGTCTCTAATGTTTTATCATCACAACTCTCAAATGCAGATTTCCGTAAACCTTCCCACACTCTCATAACCTGTTTTGTATTTTAGCTGGGTGTACAGGCTGTGTTGCATCATACACATTTGGCAAACCTAGACATGAATCCTGCTGCGTGTGTTGCTCAGCTAAAATGTTTGTTGCAGGTGGTTCATGTTGTTTTATTGTAGGGCAGAATGTGGCAGTGGTTTCTTCTACTAGATTGGCAGAAGTTAGTTATGTTTGGTCATTTTCATAATGTAAGAAGAGAAGTCATGCTCACTGTGCAAGATCATTCTAACACAGCAGTGATGCATGGCTATACTCACAGTGTAAAATGTTCTCTAACAATGCAAAATAAGCTTTCTATTTCAAAAATATGCTTTGTAAAAAATTAACAGTACAATTTCATGCGTGCTTCTTGTTAAAAGTGTATGTAACTCACAAGTAACCACACAAAATTGGCAATCCTGTCTTTCTTGACAGGATCTTGGAAAGTATATTACCCAAAATGGAACTTTAAAAATAGAAATATGTACAATGGATTGATGTAAATTACTGTTTGTCTGGTCTCTATCATTTTTTTAGCAAGGGGGATGTTACTCTCCACTCCTTTCAGCTTTTTGAAAGCTGGGGGCTAATGAGAGATGAAAGCTCCCCCCTTACTACAGTAGTTTACAGTAAACAGTAGTTGACCACGTAACATGACTGAACACATTTGAATTTCTTCAAACATGGTGCTCCTGTGCAGTTTGCTATGTCAAGATACACATGGTCAACAATTGTACTTACTGCATTGCAGCAAAGTTTCTTACTTTCATATAGTTGATTAAACATGTATAGCTCATACAGTTTTGAATCTTTCTACTAGAGTAACTTACACTATTAGTGATTTGTGGAACTGTATGTGTTCTGTGCAAGATCACACAGAATGGGACAAGGAAATTTGCCTTTTTTTCCACATTGCTGTGTTATCTCAAAGTTGATTTATTTACAATAGCAGGCATGTGAAGGGGTATAGGGGGCTTACTCCCCTGCAAAAAGACTACTTTTTTTGTGTGCGCATGTGTATTTTGTTGGCATGTTCTCATTCAGTCGAATGAGTTTTGCTATAATGAATAGTTGATTTATTGGAAATTGATTGTTTAGTATAGGTTATGGTGATCTCACACTGTGTAACTCATAGTTATACTATTTCCTTATTGACGCTTGCCATCTGGGAGGAGTAACCATTGCTCAGAATGTTTACAGATACTTCATTGGCAGCCTTTTTCACACAAGTGATTTGACTGGTAGTGTGGTAAATCTGAGTATTGGGTGCCCTTCGGAATGATGGGTTAATGTTTGACACGGTGTCAAAGAATACAAACATTCTAAAAGATGATATAATGCTATTGGGGCACATAGTGTGCCTAACCAATGATCCCTCTTAAAAAAATAGTTGAATAACCATTATGACAGTTGAGATTGCGAAATGTGAAAGAGTTTATATTCTTGAGGCTGTCACATCAGAAGATAATTTTGCTAGGAAAAAAGGGTATATGTGTTTCAATACCTTACCTGTTACATTGGGCAAAGCATGCAACAGTGAATACACTCGAACATCTACATTTATGGTAGGTACACAACTGTACTTTTATTGTCCTTGATCTCGCCTTCCTTTTTGCATCCCACCTCCTTCCCCCTTCCTGGAGGATCGAGAGGAATCCCTTCTTCTATTGGTTATACTGGCTGGGTTTCCTTTATACCATACCTTATGGTTAGTCTGTCTACTACCATTACTATTGTGGAGGGGTCACACCTTTATATGTAGGTGTCATTGGATATGTAAAGTAGATTATATATCTTGTCTATTTATAAGGTGTAGTGCTGGGTTATCACAAACGAGATCTGGGTAACTGCCGCTAGGCATGCTGGGATAGGGGCTAGCCTTGAGCCAGTAAAAGCTCTTGTTATCTGATAACTAACCATCCAAATCCCTGATCATAGATTGAAGACGCAAGGCTTTGCTGGTAAAAAATAATTTATCTGTTTTTATGAGATTTCTCTTGAAGAATCCTTTTGTTATGAAAGTTTTTCTTATTTACAGTCATAAGAAAATGTATTTAATAATTAAAGAATCAGAGCAATACTATACTAGTCAGGGAAAGCTAGTAGGTATTCATAACTTTCTAAAAGAGCTTTAAATGTTTATTTCACTTCAAGAATATTTTCCTGCAATATCTGTGGCTATTCTAGGAAGATCTCTGTTCTCCTCCGCTAAAACAAGAATATCAGTGGAAGTAAACTGCTTGAAAATCTTGAGACTTGTTGGAATATAATTTTGTAAAGACTGCTTTTATATGTTTCCTTGTTTTGAGTATGCTAAAAATGATGGTGTGTTTCCAGGGTATGCTGAAGATCAGATTTCATATACACTGACTGAAAATGTAGGGTTTTATAAGTATAGGTCATGTATTATACGAGCTTTTTCCATTTATGACATCCAAAATGTTTAAGATAAGACCAGGGCAAACTAGACTTCAGACTCTTTTATTCCTTTGTATGGTATCACGGCTACTTAGAATGTGTTAATCATGACTCAGAAACCACAAACTGATAAAATAAGAGCCTGTCAAAAAGGTCCAACTACTAATCCAAATATAAATTTATTGAGCACTTTTGTCTTTTAGTTTCATGTTACGTCATCAGAATGAACTCCGTTAAAAACCTGCTACTGACGATTGGATGGGAGAAAGGAAATTCACCCCGGGGATCACGTCAGTTGCCCTGCTCGACAAGGGTCCAGGGAAGTAAATAGTGTGGGAAGAAATAGCCAGGGAATTGTTATGGCTAGGCTTGTATAGGCCCTAGGGCCGATAGCCTAGTACCAACCTATGAACTTATAAATAAGTCAAACAAATCACATGCTTTAATTACCTAAGTAAATCATTAAAAAATTAATGCTCCAGAATTTTAGATTTAAAACTTACATCTATGCTAAAATAACAACCATCTCACTAAAATAATTGTACACGTAATAAAATCTTTTTATTTGATTATACATAAGAAAGACTAATAAGGCTTAAAAAAGTAAACAAAGTTATGAAAACTATGTTGCCATCATTCTAAAATTACCTATAATATGGGTTCCTATTACGTGATTGAAGACGCATTCTGTCGAATGCGTCTTGATCGAACGTAAAAGAACGAAAAAGCAAAATAGCAAAGCGGCTTTTAAGCGAATTCTTTTCCTGGGAAAGAATTTGCTTGGCCGCTTCTGTTACTTTGCTGTTTTCTGCACTGTAGTGCAATCTCAGAGTTGGTATATTTAAGTAGGGGGGGTGTGGGGGGAGAAGTCCCCCACTTTATGTAATTTTTAAAGGTTAAGGTTTTTTTTTTTTTTTTTGGAACAGCAATTTTTTTCCCTTGGAAAAAAATCACTGTTCTGAGATTTCGACATTGTAAGCTTTCACTTACATGGAGTCAATTAATCATTGTTTGCTTTTTTAAGCGTTTGATGATGTAGTATAGACCCTATAATACACCTTTAATTTCATTAGACTAGAAATGGACACTATTTCATAAACCCAGTGCTGTTATTGCATTCAGATACAATTGCCACCAAAGTTCCTTCTTTTCTAGGAACAAACCCCAAGGCCTTCCCCTAAGGGATGAAAGCAGTCAGTACATTTATATTTGGATTAGTAGTTGAACCTTTGCAACTAGTTCTTCTTTTACTTAGAATGTGTTCCCAGAATATGCTGGGTATCAGATTTCAAATAAAACTAACTAAAACATTTTTACTCTATAATTACAAATCTTGCATTATACTAACTTGTTTTATTTATTATCCCAAGCTGTATAAGATAAGACCAGGACGAACTCGACCTCAGGCTCTGCTGTTTCTTTGCATGATACTACTACTAATTGTCCTTCACACAAGCTACATGATCTACAGCCTTGCACCTCAATATGTTATGTATGGGAGCCAGAAGTACCCAGTTCAGGTGAGATAATCAGGTGTTTCTTGGACAATTTACAGATGCATGTGCTAAAATCTGCAGTCAATTGGAATAAATCTATAGACAAAAAAACAACTTTCATTGCATTGTTTTCGTTTTGTATGCGTAGTTGCATATTGATTCCCTCCATCATTCCTAGATTCCTTAAGAACATCAAAAAATGACTAGCACCTTACATTTTTGTTAAGTTATGATACTTAGTTGTCACGTTCCCTTTGTTGCAAACCATAATAATCAGCATTTTCTGCAAAAATCCCATTGATTGATGGCTTCTTTATTCCATTATCCTTTATTGACTTAGTCCCATTAAGTTAGTAGCCTCTATTCAAGAGAGACATGAGGTGGGATTTTTACTACAAGGAGAAATTTGTCCAGGACAATGGGGAGTGTCCCTACTCATTTTGGTAAGTGCCAAGTTTGTACATTCAGTTTAATATCTCATCCAAAGGATGGCACACTTAGAAGTCCATCACCCAGGTTGCTACACTGCAGTGTCTGCAGTTGAAAATGAATCCAGTTACATGCAGTGTAAATAGAAGACATAGCTTTCTGATTTTCTAGTAGCAAAGGCACGTATGCAGTCTGTTGAGTCACTGACACTACTACTAACCATTTCCTATTATGAATCTTATGTGCACCTAACTCAGGTGTAAAGCAATGTGTGTAGATGCTTTGGGACTGTGCAAAATCATAATTTCTGCACATTTTATGATTATATTTGATCTTTGAGTGACCATTCTGTAGTGTTCTTTGTGGTGGTAGGTTTGCTGGATGCAGTAAAATCAATGAGAACTTTTTTTTTTCTCCCAGAAGAATAATTGGTGTTTGTACTTGCATAAAAGTGCGTGGTGTGTTGCTCGCAAATTGTCTTTCTTCGGACAACTTCTTGCCACCACCATCTCATTTATCAGATTCACTTTTTATTTTATCGTTCAGTAGTTACATCTTTTATCACATTGGGGGTTAGGGGTATTGCCCCTTCCTTTATGACAGATGTTTAATGTAGCTGGAAAGACTGATCCTCCTCCTATCTTCAGTCTGGCCATTACCATTTGTCTAAACATGTAGTGGCACCTTTTTCCATGTGTAGGTCTATATATATATATATATATATATATATATATATATATATATATATATATATATATATATATATATATTGTTTTCATTAGTTTTTACAGTCTGTCATTGTTGCTGCAGTAGTAAAGTCTCTGCAGTTGACAAGTGTGATATTTGTCAGTTGCTTAGCTTATATTGGTGAGTTTTTGGTTGGGAGTTGCATTAGAAGTTTAACTTAATTGCATAGCCACTGCTGAAGTAAGACATTCATGAACTTTCCTCGTGGATTAAATGTTGCGTGCTGTGAACGAAGTTCTTGACTTTGGTATACATATATAAGAATTGATGGTGCCAGTGAAAGAAACCATGCTGTGTTCCAAAGCCCCTAGTGACTTACACTTCAGCACGGTTAAACACTGTATATTCCAGGACTTCAGAACTGTTAGATACTGTATATTCCAGGACTCTGGCACACACTTTTCAATGTGGAATTTCTTAGTCTCCTTTGACCCATCCCCACTATCTGCTTCTCCTGTCCTTCTGTTTCTTTCAGCCCTCTTACTCCTCAAAGACATTGTGTTATGTTTACATTATCCCATTTCTTTATTTTTATTATTATATTTACAAACACCTTTTTATTAAATATAACACTTGAGCAACAGGTAAAAACACAAAATCTGTCTGATCAAAAACCTGCAGTTCACAATATTTCGTCATGTAAGTGGAGATGTGTTATTTAAATCTGAAAAAAGAAAACAAGTGGGCATCTAGGGATTAGTTTTTCTAGAACTGTTTGCCAGGGAGTTTGACCACAGAAAGCTTATTAAGTCTGTTGTGTTGTTTTACTGCCTCCATTGATCTGGTGTTACTCATCATTCTAATGACATTATCCTACTTCTGGAGTATGTGTACATTTCAAACACGTGCTGAGGGCTTTCATAGCCATTAGCATTAGCAGAGTTAATATGTTGACAGAGTTATTGCATAAAAATTGTGTGATTAGTAAGGCCAGTCAGAAAAAATGTTTTGTGAATGCAGGCAAGATAAGAAGAATTTTAGTCCCTTTTAAAGCCCTTTAGTGCCAGGTATTCAATCCCAGAAGATGCGAGTTCAATTACCCAAAATTTGAATTAAGCACCTCCAAAAAAATGGCTCAACAGTGGGAAGAATTCTGAGCAGTATATTCGAAGTGTAGAAATACTTGTTGTGCCACCCAAAAAATCTGATTTTTGTGGGATTTTGTAGCAAACATTAGGGCCAGAAGGAGCTACCATTAAGCTCAGTTGAGGCAAACTTGTTAATCTTTCATTTAGGTGTTAGTAGCATTTTATAAAGATGACTAAGCATTTCTTGCCCAGTTCTACATAAGCCACTGTACTTTTCTGGGTCAGTCATCATGTTTAGTTTCTGCTTATTTATGTTTACTCCCTTTAGTCATTAATTACACATATATTTCCTTAAATGTAGGTTCTTCACCATGTGTGGTGGTGAATTGCTGGAGTCCCAATAATCTACCATCTACTACTAATTGTACCAAGTAAATTAGACCCCTAGCTTGTTACAGCCTAGCTAAGAAGTGAGCTCTATATAGCTCCCAAAAAGATGCTTCTGATATAGGCTTCTAGTCATGACAGTTAGTAGCTGAGAAAGCCCACTTAACTTTGTCCATTACCATAAGAGTTTGTCAACCCCCTCCCCGCATCCAAGGTGATTCATCTGGCTTCAGTTAATTTACTTTATTACTTTGAGGGGGTGCCCTAGCTTGACTTGTCACTATATTATTTTAGCAGCTGGCTACCTTGGGGTAATGAGGAACTGGAATACTTAAGTCTTCCAGCAGCAGGGTAAAGTTCAAAATCATGAGCCCCAACCTTTCCAAAACAGAGAGGAAGTTTAGTATGTCCCATGCCATTCTAGGCTTAGTGTTAACCCATAAGAACCCAGTAATCAATTGCTTAAATCTTTTGTAAATATCTAAAGGAGGGACACAGGGTCTCCTTGGGCATAATAAGCCACAGATGGCAGGAAAAACAGTTTATTGCCTGTTTGTTGTAACATACCTGCACAAATTCCATCCAGTTGTTTTTTTTTTATTTTACTGTCCGGCTTTGGATTTCTCTGAAGGTGAATTCCACTTTGTTGTGCAAGGTGGATGCCAATTTTATTCCAAGACAGGTTAAGTTGCCAGTCTGATTTATAAAGAGATACCTACCTGCTTGCAAGTCAAGTCATGGAACACAGTTCACCCCAATGGCCTTCATTGTATCCACATAAATTATATAGCTTGCTAGTTTTCCAAAATTGTTTAAGGTCTGTTTCAGGATTTGAGGAAAAACAGGATATCCTCTGCATGAAGTGCCAATTTTTTCTCATTTTTATATACATCATATCATTTGAAAGGGAAAAAGCAAAGCTTCATAGCTAGTAGTCCCAGGTATAGGAGGAATAGCAAGTGGGGCATAGGACATCCCAGTTGTGTGCCTTTGCAAATATCAAATTAGTCAGTCTTGTACCAGAAGTTCTTCGTGTTTCACTGTTGCAGTCATCACACTTGGGTTTATCTGCCTGCAGGTAGCCCTCAGTCGACCCGCATAACAGAGTCTTGGGATTTCTGCGTCGGATGCTGTTGCTTCTTCCATGATGTCTGGTCATCAGGGGTATAAAACAGGCAGCTGATGCCATTACATCAGTCTTTTTTGCCGAAAAGGAGCCCGAAGCAGAAGCAGTTTGCAAGTGCCAGTCGGACGCTACCTGAAATTTTCATTTTTCGAGTTTTAAACCTGAAGTCTTTTAAAGCTAAGTACCCCATTGGGGATAATTTTTTCTTGCTCTAACCAATGTCAGAAAAAGTTAACAATTGTATTGCCTGTGGAAAGCAAATACCTCACAGAGATTTTCATTCTCACTGCATCACCTGTTTAGGCCCAAACCACGATGTCCCTCACTGTCGGTTTTGTGCCTTGTTTAACAATCGAACCGTTTGTTGTCGGGCTATTTTTGCCACTAAATTCTTTCACTCTTGTTCTCCATATTCCAAAATGGCTTTGATAAGCCATCCGAGTCCCAATCTTCCAAAAAAGTGTAAAGACAGAGACAGACTGCATAGGTCCAAAACTGCCGATGATGCTTCCATTAAGCTAGTCGCCAGTCCGCCGGTACTCAGTGAGGTGCCTTTGCAGTCCCTGATGCGGGCTTCTACAGATTCGCGGGCCTCTGCTGAGACCCATTCGGAGGCTGGTATGCTGCGAGATGCTTCTTTGACTATGGAACCTGCGGATATCTCTACCTTGGATGGGTCTGCAGCCGCAGTGCAGGCACCGGCTTCTGAGGGTGTATTCCAACCTACCGATATTTGCATTAAACCGACAACTTCGTTTTCAGCTAAAACTGACGAGTTTCTCAGGCCCAGAGTATGCACTATGCCTAGGAAACCGATGACCAAAGCGCATGCTCAAGCTCCCATGACACAAAAACAAATGCTTAGAATGGCTGAAAAACCTTATCATCCTAATTAGTGGAAGCCAGCCTTCCCCTGCTAAGAGACAAAGAATTGAGTTTCTTTCTGATTCTACAGACCAGGAGTCTGATGACTCTGACCCTTCTGATTACCAGGACATAGCCTTATCAACCTTTGAGGATTCAGATAAAGAGGAATCCATTCCCTCTGCCTCCCCTCCAGAGGATTTTACTTTTGGTGAAACCTTGCATACTTTGAGACCATTTCCGCTGGGAATGCCAGGACTATCCTCAGTCCAAAAAGAGACTCAGAGAATTTTTAGAGTTGCCTCAGCACAGGCTTCTATCTATACCCCCCCTGTCCTGGATGTTGTATATAATGTCTTCATGGAATCCAGTCTTACTCCGGACACTTTACCACTGGTCCCTAGAAAACCTGGCAGGTACTACAGAGTACCTGATTTTCACAAATTTCTCTTTAAGAATCCTACTGCAGATCCAGAGACCATTTCCCAGGGACGTAAAGGTATTAAGGCTACTACAGCCAAAAACCCTACTCCTTCAGACAGGGATTCCAGAGCTTTAGACAGATGGGGTAAGAAGGGTATATACCTCTGCAACTCTTGCCATCCGGGCATTGAATTGCCAGTTTCACATGTTGAAGTACCAGCAACATATTATGGAACTAATTAAACAAAAAATGGTGTTATTTCCAGATTGTGCAGAAAATAAAGATTTACAAGAGTTAATGCATTCTGCAAACCAAGGTAGTAAGCATACTTTGCAGTGTGGCTTTGATGCCCTAGAAGCATCTTGCAGGGCTGCAGTCACTGGGTCTGTACTAAGAAGGCATGCTTGGCTGAAGGAACAAACTTTGCCAGACAATGTCAAATCAAAATTACTAGATGCTCCTTTAAATCAGGACCATTTGTTTGGCACCAAAGCAGAAGAGGTTCTTAAGAAGATGGAAGAAAAAGCTAAATCTATGCAAACTGTTAAAGAATTCTTGCAAGTGAAGCCACCTAGATTTAGTAGGCATTGGCCTTCTAAAAACTGGTCCTTTCCAGCCCCTTCCAGGCCTTCTCAGTCCAAAAACAGGGGAACCAGACCACCAAGACTACAGTCTCAGGGTATGCAGAGATCTAAACAATGGAGTCTTCCCACGTCACTAACAGGGAGTGGTAAGCCACCCCTTTATGGAAAAAGTTCACAATGACTTTTCAGTTATCCTTCCCAGCCCTGCCCAACTACTTGCACCCCTAGGAGGAAAACTTGCCCTTCATGCCAAAAACTGAATGTCCATAACTCAGGACCGACGGGTTCTAAATATTGTATCCCAGGGGTACAGATTCTACTTCCATTCACTGCCAACCCCAAGCGGGTTTCCAGACCTTCCTCCAAACCAGTGGGCAGAGGCTCAAAAGCAAGTACTTTCCCTGCTCAATATCAGGGCCATTCAACCTGTTACACTACAACAAAGGGGACAGGGTTTCTACTCCAGACTGTTCCTGGTGCCAGCAAAGGATTGCCTGATTCAAGCGACAGTCAGAAATTGCTACTTCAGCACCTGGCATTTGTAAAATGACTCCTATCTTCATTGGGGTACACCATCAACGAAAATAAATCACAACTGGTGCCCAGTCAAAAACTTGTATTCCTTCCTGGGAGCAAGCTTGAACACAGCTTCCCAGATGGCATTTCTCACTCCAGAAATGCAGGTCTGTTTGAACAACTACTTCAGACAAATGGTCACCAAAAACCCAGCTATCTGCAAGGAAAATACTGCAAGCCCTAGGGTTCATGGTCTCATGCATTGTGCTAATTCCATATGCAAGACTGCATATGAGGAAACTTCAGTGGTACTTAAAACGTCTTTGATGTCCTTCAAGGATGCATCTGCAGTCCTAACAAATGGGTTGTCCTGCCTCAGGCAGCCCTTCGGTCGGCCGGATTCCAAAGTCTGGGTCTGGCCTCGGCTGATGTCGCACTTCACCCGACGTCATAGCTGCTGTCAATTGGGTATAAAGGCATCAGCCGACGCCATTTTCCTCCGCGCGGTGCCCGAAGCAGAAGCTGTTCGCAAGTGCCGGTCGGTCAGATACAGAGATTTCTACTACCGAAGACTTCTAAAAAGCTAAGTACCCCATTGGGGACTCTTTCTTGCCTCAGCCGATGTCAGAAAAAGTAAATAATTGTTTAACTTGTGGGAAACAAATACCTCATAAGGATTTCCACTCTTACTGCCTTCCTTGCTTAGGCCCAGACCACGACGTAGCAGCTTGTCTAGCCTGTGCTTCCTTCAACCGACGGACACTTAGACGTCGGTCGGAGTTTGCGGAGGAGTTTTTGGTCCCGCTTTTGCTTACAAAATGCCGTCGGAGACTCCGACTTCACAATTAGCTAAAAAGCGTAAGGAAAAGGACCGACACTCGCGGTCCGCGGTTTCGGCCGAAACCACGGTTAAGCCAACCGCGAGTGTCTCGGTTTCGGCTGAAACAGAGTCCTTGGTTCTTCCTTCGGCCGAAAGCATACCTCCGACAGCCGAGGCCTCACACAGCATGGCTGAATCTGCTACTGAAATTTCTCCTGCTGTAGCAGGCACCCAGGATTTATCAGATACTATTCCTTTAGACATATCTACTCCTGCACGTGGAGCTGCTAGGCCCCCTGCATCCATGTCGATCAAGGCTTTCTCCAGGGCTAAACCAGCTAAATCTTCTAAGGCCTTGCCTGCTAAAACCCCCTCACACAGGCCTAGCTCTAGTTCCCAAATGCTCAGCCTGGCAGAGGATCTCATTTCTTTGATCAGGGGATCCCAACCTCACCCTGACAGGGCCTCTCATCCCCCTCCAGAGAAGAGGCCTAGAGCAGAGCCCCCTGAGCCAGTTTCTATGGATTATTCCTCTGATGATTCAGAAAACTCAAATCCTCCAGAAGGCCTTTATTCTCCATATGAGGATTCTGACGCAGAAGACTCCATTCCTTCTGCCTCTCCTCCTGAGGAATTTTTTTTGGGGAAACCTTGCATGCTATGAGAGAGCAATTTCAATGGCAGGGCCAGGATTTTTCAGATTCTAGGAAACGGCTAAGGACCTTTTTACATTTGCCACAGTATAGGCCTTTAGCCATTCCTCCAGTACTAACAGTTGTGGATGATGCATTTAATGATGCTCGTACTGCCCCTGACACTCTTCCCCCGGCCCCTGCTAAGCCCGACAGATACTACAGGGTCCCGGACACACATTATCACTTGTATAAGGCTCCTATTGCAGATCCTGAAACTATTTCTCAGGGCCCCAAAGCTGTAGCAACTACCAAAAACCCCCTCCCCTCTGAGAGAGAATCTAGAGCATTAGAGAGATGGGGTAAAAAAGTTTATACTTCTGCTACTCTTTCGGCTAGGGCCTTAAACTGTCAATTCCACATGATTCAGTATCAGGAATTTTTTTAGATCAGCTAAATAAAAAACTATCCTCTCCTGAACCTATAGATCGTAAGTCCCTTCAGGATTTGGTACATAACACTCAGCAGGTCAGTAATCATTCCTTAAAATGCGGCTATGATGCACTGGAGGCTTCCTTTAGATCAGCTATGACTGGTACAGTGATCAGAAGGCATGCATGGTTAAAAGAGCAATCGTTACCAGACCATGTAAAGTCAAAGCTCCTAGATGCTCCCATGGAGAAACTCAGTTTGTTTGGCTCCCCTGCACAGCAAGTGTTAAAGAAGGTGGAAGAAAAAGCAAAATCTGTCCAAACAGTCAAGGATTTCTTACAGGTCCAGCCTCCTAGGTTTAGTAGAAATTGGCCTTCAAAGAATTGGTCCTTTCCAGACACCACCAGAGCATAGAGAGGCAGAAATAGGCACTCAAGAGGCAGAGGTCAATCCAGAGGTGCCTACAGGGGACGTCCGTGGCAACCTAACAACCAGAGGAGTACTGCCACAGATCCAGCTACTACCACTTCCACAGGACAGTCACAGTGACTTGGCTCTGATACCGCCTACCAGGGAACAACTGGAAGCACCCTTAGGCGGAAAGCTAGCCTTATTTTCAGTAAACTGGCATTACATTACAGGAAACAAATGGATTTTACAGACAATAGACAAAGGTTACAGGTTTCACTTCCATACTCTACCAAGCAAGAGAGGAATGCCAAACCTACCACCAAACCAAAAAACAAACACTCTAGGACAAATCAACCACTTACTAAGGATGAGAGCTATAGAAAAGGTACCGTCTATGGAACAAGGACAAGGATTTTATTCCAGACTTTTCCTGGTGCCAAGAAAAGAAAACCAATGGAGACCTATTCTCGACCTGTCCGCTCTGAACACAAATCTCAGTGTTCCAAAATTCAAAATGCTGACCCTACAGCAACTTCTTCCCATGCTGGGCAAGGAGTCTTGGCTGGTGACTCTAGATCTCAAGGAGGCATACCTGCACGTCCCTATACGACCAGATTGCAAAAGATACCTCAGATTTCTTGCAGGATCAGAGCATTATCAATTCTCAGCATTGCCCTTTGGCTTATCTACTGCACCCAGAGTATTCACGAAATGCCTGGCTTCAGTAATTGCTCATTGCAGGCTTCAGGGAATTCAAATTCATCCATACCTGGATGACTGCCTGATGCAAGCGGACAACAAGATCAAATTAACAAAAGATTTGGAAAAGGTTATTCACCTACTGCAAGCCCTGGGATACACAGTCAACATAAAAAAGTCAAGACTGGTACCATCCCAAAGGATTACATTCTTGGGTGCAGAACTGGACACATCAAATCAAATGGCATTTCTCACAGCAGAAAAGCAAAAACAACTACCACTCTATTTCATGGCATTAACAACGCAGAACCAGCTTACAGCAAGGAAAGTCCTGCAAGCCCTGGGTTACATGGCATCCTGCATAATATTGATCCCACATGCCAGACTACATATGAGGAAGTTGCAATGGTACCTAAGGAATTTATGGTCTCAGCACAAGCACAGCCTAGAAACCCAAATTCCAATAATTCCATGCCTGAAGCAAGAATTCCTGTGGTGGGCTCAGGCCTGTCAGTTGAACAAAGGACTGCCTTTCCACAGCCCTCACCCAAGCCAGACTATCACCACGGACGCCTCAGACCTCGGTTGGGGGGCACACATGGTAGACAAGTGCATACAAGGCCTATGGACACAAGACCAGCTGAACCTACACGTAAATCAAAAAGAGATGCTGGCAGTGAAACAGGCAATTCAGACATTCAGACCATTTCTTCAACAAGGTCATTTGCTGATAAGGACGGAAAACACCACAGTTATGTGGTATATCAACAAGCAGGGAGGCACACATTCATATCCTCTATGCCGGATGGCAGTGGACCTGTGGAATGTGGCCCTGAACCTCAACATTCAGCTTCAGGCCATATTTGTGCCAGGAAAAGAAAATACACTAGCAGACACCTTAAGCAGAACTACCACGGATGCCCACGAATGGATGCTGCATCCAGACATCTTCAAATCCATTACAAAGAAATGGGGGCTACCAGAAATAGACCTGTTCGCATCCCCACACAACCACCAATGGAAAAAATTCTGCACAAGGACATACCACCCACTTGCTTGGAAGGTGGACTCCCTATCCTTCAGTTGGGAAAACCTAACAGCATATGCATTCCTACCTCTTCCTTTGATGCACAAAGTGCTACTGAAGATCAAAGAAGATCAACCAAGGATCATACTGATAGCTCTAGACTGGCCGAGGCAGCATTGGTACCCGCTTCTGAGGAGTATGTCTCGGGCACACGCATGGCCTCTACCTCTAGTTCCTTTGCTGCTAACACAGAACAACTTCAAGATCCTGCATCCAAACTTGAAAACACTGCAGCTAGCTGATTGGAATCTTACATAAAACAAAATAACCCAGAATTATCTCAGAGGGTTAAAGACATTATCCTGGAGGCTCGCAGACCCTCCACAAGGAAGACTTATTCAGCAAAATGGAAAAGATACCTCATTTGGAGTGCAGCAAAAGGAGAAAATGTATCATTGGCAAACATAGCTAACATCCTGGAATATTTAGCAGAACTTTTCCACAATGGCCTGTCTTACTCTTCCATCAAGATTCATGCATCAGCAATTTCAGCAGAATATAACATGGATCCTCCAGTCTTCTCTCATCCTCTACTCAGGCAGTTTCTGAGAGGAATTAAAATGTAAAGCCTCCAAGGAAGCCACCTTTGCCTACATGGGACCTGAACTTTGTGCTAGAAAAGTTAACACTTCCCCTTTTGAACCAGCAGCAACAGCAGAATTACAGTTCTTATCTTGGAAAACTGCTTTCCTGCTTGCAATCACTTCAGCAAGAAGGGTTTCTGAATTACAGGCATTAATGGCAGTACAGCCCTTCCTCATCTTCCATCAGGATAGAGTGTCCTTGAGAACTAACCCTACTTTTATGCCAAAGGTGGTCTCCAGGGTATCATTGAACCAATCAATCCACCTACCAACATTCTTCCCCAACCCACAGAACAGGGGGGAAAGACTACTGCATACCTTGGATGTACACAGGCAATTGCGCTACTACCTGGACAGAACCAAGAACAATAGAAAAACTGACCAGCTTCTGGTAACATATGCAGCAGGAATGGAAGGAAAAGCAATTTCAAAACAGACAATCTCAAAATGGATAGGAAATTGCATTAGATTCTGTTACTCTTTTCATGGAAAGACAACTCCAGAAAACATCAGACCTCACTCCACAAGGGCTACAGCCACTACTACAGCTTTCTTACGAGGAGTGGCTACCAAGGACATTTTAGAGGCTGCTACTTGGAGCTCCGTGCATACATTTGCCAAGCATTATAATCTGCCTTTATACTCCAGATCCCGAGCAGGTTTTGCCACTGCTGTTTTGCAAGGGATCTTAACTACACCATAATCTTCTTAGTGCCTCCTCCCCCAGTTTGGCTATGGTATTCTACCCATTTGTTAGGACTGCAGATGCATCCTTGAAGGACATAGTACAGTTTTGTACCTGCCATAAATGTAGATGTCCGAGAGGTATGCATCTGCAGTCAGGATTACCCACCCTCCTTCCCCTCTGTGGTACTCCTAGGGTATTTGCCCATCTTGTAGCTAGCTGGGGGAATCTATTATGGTGTATTTGTTTGTATATATGTACATACATGTTTATTTTTGTTTACTCTCTACTGTTTGGAATTATTTGCATTTATCCAAATTTAGCCTTCCTAGAGGGCACCTGGCATCTGGGGCAAGAAACACTGAGGAAAATGGCGTTGGCTGATGCCTTTATACCCAATTGACAGCAGCTATGACGTTGGGTGAAGTGCGACATCAGCCGAGGCCAGACCCAGACTTTGGAATCCGGCCGACCGAAGGGCTGCCTGAGGCAGGACAACCCATTTGTTAGGACTGCAGATGCATACCTCTCGGACATCTACATTTATGGTAGGTACAAAACTGTACTTTGCCAATATTCTCAGGTCCTGGAAACAGTCATTCCTATCATACCTTGTCTAAGGGAAGAGTTCCTTTGGTGGGCAGAAGCATGCAACCTCAACAAGGGACTGCCTTTCATTCAACCCCTCGCCGTCCAAATCCTGACTACAGATGCATCATACTATGCATGGGGGTTCAGTTGGCAGGCAAATGCATTCAGGGCAAGTGGAGCCCAGGACAAATCCCCCTGCACATCAATCAAAAAGAGATGTTAACTGTACACTATGCTCTAACAGCCTTCAAATACCCAATCCTTCCAGGACAGCTGCTGATAAAAACAGACACCACCACAGTTATGTGGTGCATAAACAAGCAGGGGGGCATCCATTCTTACCCGTTCTGGAGGTTAGCCATGGCCCTCTGGAACACAGCCTTGAGCAACCAAGTGCATCTACAAGCTCAATTCCTGCCAGGCAAAAATAATTCACTGGCAGACGACTTAAGCAGAAATCTCCTGGACCAATACGAGTGGAAATTGGAGCCCAACACCTTCAAACTTCTAATCCAGAGGCGAACCTTTTGCCTCCCCCGAGAACCACCAGTTGAGCAAATTTTGCACCAGGAACCCTCACAGCAAGGCCTGGAGGGTGGATGCCTTATACTTCAAATGGGAATACCTCTCAATTTATGCCTTTCCACCTCTGCCCCCCCCCCCCTCAAAGGTACTACTCAAGATCAGACAGGACAGCCCAAGGGCAATTCTTATTGCCCCAGACTGGCCACGCCTGCACTGGCACCCACTCTTACACAGTCTGACAACAGTGCCACCTTGGCACCTTCATCAGACACCTTACCTGCTGTCTCGGCAGGAGGGACAGATTTTGCATCCACAGCTGCAAACCCTAAACCTTGCAGCCTGGCTTATCTCCTGAATACTCCACCAGCAACCCTCAGTAAACTTGTGCTGGACGTCATTCTTGAGGCGAGAAGGCCTAGTACTAGGAAATCCTATGCTGAAAAGTGGAAAAGATATTGTTCTTGGAAACACTCTCAAGGAAAGGACACAGCTGTGCCCTCCATATCTCAAATCCTTGATTACCTAGCAGAGCTACTCCACAAAGGTCTATCCTTCTCCATTAAGATTCATGCCTCTACCATCTCAGCTCATTATAATACTGAACCACCTCTATTCTCTCACCCTCTCATCAAGCAGTTCCTGAGGAGGGGCTAACAACTTAAGGCCCCCAAGGAGAGCACCCACCCCTGCCTGAGACCTTAACTCTGTACTGGAAAAGCTCACGCTTCCCCCATTTGAATCTGTGGCTTCAGCAGAGTTAAAATTCCTTTCTTGGAAAACAGCCTTGCTTTTAGCCATAACTTCAGCTAGAAGAGTGTCAGAGTTACAGGCACTAATGGCTGTGGAACCCTTCATTATTTTCCATGCTGACAGGGTTTCCCTAAGGTGGTCTCCAGTGTGGCTCTAAACCAAGCCATCCATTTGCTAACCTTCTTCCCTAATCCTCAGAATAAAGGGGAAAGGATCCTGCATGTGCACAGACAGCTCAGGTTCTATCTTGACAAGACTAAACCTTTCAGAAAATCTGACTAGCTGCTAGTCAGCTTTGCTTCATGGGCAGAGGGAAAGGCCATTTCAAAGCAAACCATTTCCAAATGGATAGCACACTGCATCCATTTCTGCTACAAGCACCATGGAGAACCTACCCCACAGGGGATCAGAACACATTCCATTAGGGATACTTCCACCTCTAAAGCATTTCTCAGGGGAGTCCCTACCAGGGACATTCTGGAAGCTGTAACCTGAAGTTCTGTACACACCTTCACCAAGCATTACCACTTAACCTATTTTTTTCTAAATCCAGAGCTGGATTTGCTACAGCAGTTTTACAGGGCCTGCTAGCCAGCCCTAACTCCTCTTGACTGCCTCAGCTTTGGGAATCAACCCAAGTGTGATGACTGCAACAGTGAAACATGAAGAACATAATACAGTTGTGTACACTTACCATAAATGTAGATGTTTGGGTGTGTTCACTGTTGCAGTCCTGGTTTTTCTCCCTCCAGCCTCCTGTTTTTCTCATTCCTTTCTACCTATCCTCTATCTGGCCATTTTTTATGACTAGTATTTACTTTTTACTGGTGGTGTTCCACACTATATACTAGCTTCCTATTTGGGGGGCTCCTGACGTCTGGGACAAGAAAAACTGAAGTAATTGGGTCGGCTGCCTGTTTTATACCCCTGACAACCTGACGTCATGGAAGAAGCAACAGCATCCGATGCAGAAATCCCAAGACTCTGGTATTCGGGCCGACTGTGGGCTACCTGCAGGCAGATAACCCAAGTGTGATGACTGCAACAGTGAATACACTCAAACATCTACATTTATGGTAAGTGTACACAACTGTACTTTTTTATTCTGGCTCTCGAGCCCTGATGCAGGTCACTCTGAAAAGTAATAAATGATTTGTTGAAGTCGTAAGATTTTAGTACTGAAAACAAAAACGGCTATCCATATGGTCAGACACTTTCAACTTTGCATGTGATCAGACATAATTGCTTACCTTTGTTATAGTTTTCTGTTATAAATTCAACTACCAGTAAACTGTCACATGTGGCTCTCCCTTTAAGAAACCCCATCTGATCCAAATGGGGCAAGCTTGGGAGAAAGATTGAATGTTGTTTTACTGAGATAGCCATAAATATTTTATGCTCATGGTTCAAGGTGGATGTGAGGCAGAACGATGCAGGTATTTTCCTGTTTTGAATATTACTAAAATTACTGCCTGCTTCCAGGAAAGCAGGGCTTCACCCCTACTTAAGATCCAGTTAAGCAAGTCAGTTAATCTGAGATAATATGCCTGACCAGTTTCATTGTGCATCTCTAAGGGGATTTTGTTGGGACCAGAGGTATTACATTTGGCTAAAGAAGTTACCACTCTTTCTAATCCTTCTCTAGCCACTGGATAGATAAGCATGTTTGCTTTGCCTGCTGATAGCTTCTTTACATCAAGAGCCTCCAAGTACTTGCCAAGTTAGCAAGAATTGCTAGGTCCCTACTCTGTTGAGTACAGATCAGTGTAGTCACTCACAGATTCCCTCAGTATCCCATCTGGGTCTCTGACCCTAAATCTAGTTACCTTGCTCCAAATCTTAGCCATTAAATGTCTGCCATCTGATTCTTAAGAGCTAAGTATTTTGCTCTTTTGGGGAGATTTTAAAGTGTCTTAATTTTAGTGCTTTTTTTATCTAATCTATTCTGTTCCTGAGTGGAACTTCAAGCTGGTCCTTCAGTAACAAGACTCCTTATCCCTTCCCATAATGGAGTCCCGCTGGGTCATCATCTTGTTGTAATTGATCAATTTTACCTTTTACTATTATGCATCTTTTACCTCCATGACAGAAAGACTTTTCGAAGTATCTCTGCTTTCCAGATATCCCACTTTTTAACCCTTGTCTGGGGAGTCTTGAGTATTCAAGGTTTCTGCTAGTTTCTTTTGAGGAGGGATAGCAGGTTTAGTAGTACTGGTGGGCGGGGGGGGGTGCGATCTGAGATCATTACTGGGGGGTAAGTTAATGCCTGCAATAAATGCACCCACTCCAGTGATATCACTAACTTATCAGTGCTCAAATAGAATGGAACCTGGGAAAGTGACAGGTATATATATATATCTATATATATATATATATATATATGTATGGAAGGAGGGAGGGAGAGTTCTGAGTGTAGGTCTTCCATTCCCAAGAAATCTATGTACATTTTTTTAATATAGCTCCCTAAGTCAGGAATTCTGTTTGATCCAAGTCCCATTTGAACTTCTCCTAACTGAAATACCATGTTTCAGTCATCCACCCACAGGGGCACCCCTTCTAGGAATACTACCCATAATCTCAACATTTCTACTCTTGTGCAGTATGCCATCCCAGGGTAAGTTCAGTTTTAGTGTTTTGTCGGCAGAATATCTGTCTGGTCTGCAGTTTGTGCAATCAAGTGTCACACAGTTCCTCTTTAAATAGCCATCTCTCTTCTGCTTCTGCTAGGATAAAGTAAAACATGGTAATGTGGTCTATTCAACTTATCTTGTTACCCGTGATAAGTTCAGGTCCTGTGTCTAACCATTGCAATTATTCTCTGTTTCTTGGCTAGACTAGCCAGTCCATTTGCATTTCAAGATAATACTTTAATAATTTACAGAACTGAAGACTGAAAGACCGTGCATGCCTCTGTATCTTTACCTGAGACTCATCAGGCTGCCATCATATTGTGTACCTGGCAGATAGAAATGCCTCCTATTCACAATGTTGCCCAGCTTAGTGTGGTAAAGTTCTTTCCTGCAGAATCATCTTTCACTAGACGTGTCTTTGAAAGCAGTCATCTCTACATTTTTAAGTTCTAGCCTTCAAAAAAAAAATAAATAATTTGATAAGGAACTGTAGCATGCTAAAACTATTTACAGTATTGTAGCATATACCACTTATCATTATGGAGGTGTAATGCCTCTAACACAAGAGAAAGGATGGTTGAAAACACACTGTCTATGAAGCAGTGGACAGGAGCAAGTCGTGAGTTAGATCTACCATATCAGTTCATCTATTCTCTGCCCTTCCCCCTCCTCTATTATTTATAAGATCTGGAGTTATCCACAAGGCAGTGTTGGACCAATATCTTGCAGAAATTTCATTCCAGATAGCATAAAACTCTACAAATCTTATTTATTTTAGTTCTTGATATCATGGAAGACTGAACAGTTCCATAGCGGGCAAGGTAAAACATCTTGTGCTTATACATTAGAATGTATAATATCTGCCGTGTAACAGTGCACTGCTGTTCCAGTTATGTTTATGGCTTAAGGCTGTTTTGATCCTCCCTCTTGGAAATTGGGACCAATCGAACCAATGTTAGCTTAAGCAGCTCTTACCCCACCATATTCAGCTGCTCAGCAGTTCAGCTCTGATGATGTACCCTTATTTCTATGCACAGACAAGCATCGCTTGGCCACAAGAAACATCGTAATTATGATCTGCAGACTAAGTATTTAATTTGTTTAAGCAGCCAGTGACAAAGGTTCACACACACATAAGACAGAAACAGATAGACTGCATAAGATCATATCTAATCATCCTGCCTGAGAACCCACTTGTTGTCAGAAGTTCGGAATATACCCCTCAAAGACTTTATAGGTTTAGCTAATCAGTTTTTAGAAGCCTGAGAGAATTGTCTTCCTGTTCTTTGTCAAGTCCACTTCATCTAAAGAAAGGAAAGTGTTTTCAGGATCCCTTTGTCTGACTGCCCATTAACTAAGTAGCCAGCTTCTCTGAGGGTGCTTCCAATGGTTCCACAGTCTGTGCAGGATGTCTAAGTCTAAGTTTGTTTAGTGCCTCTTCTGGTGTGATGAAGGTGACTGATCCCTTTAGAAGGTGATACTGTAGTTTAAATTTCCTTTTAGACTTCTTGCAAATGTAAATGGCTGGCTTAAATGCTGCTATTTTAAATCTTGTATCAGTAGAATAGTCAGGATACCAAAGAACACGCAAGTCTCCAGTTTTGACTATTCTACCATTGGAGCAGAGAAAGGACAGTATCTTGTCATTTAATACATACGTCTCAAATCTCACAAGTACTGGTCTGTACATTTTGGCCCTCTGGTGTGATGTGAACACTGTGCACTCTCTAGTTTGCCCTCACCAAGAATGATACCGTAGTATAAAGAAAAAATGATAATTTCAACAATTGGCTAAGCTTCTGGTGTCATTCAAAGGGGATTCAGTGTCTCTTAGCCTGGGACGACATGCTCGACAAGCCTCGTTGCTTCACAAGAGACGGCTTGAACCTGTCACCCCTAGGCTTTCGAGTACTGGCCAAGGCTCTTGCTGCCCCCATAGTGCCTTTTTTAGGCAAGGCTCAAAAGTCAAACCCACCTCCGTAAACAGCACAAATAAAAAAATTAGGTTTATGCTACTCAACATCAGGAGTTTAAATCTCAAAATGCACGCGTTCGAAGCACTCCTCAGTATGGAGAGCGTCGACATCTTTGCAGTAACTGAAACCTGGTTCAAGGCTCCCCAGAGCACCCCAGCACTACCGGGCTACAACTCATACCACACATTTTGTCCACAGAACATGGACTGAAACACAAAAGGAGGGGGTGTATTCATATTCATTAAGGATACCTACACCTCCAGGTTAGTGGCGCAGCATGATACCTCTGAGATCATCCATGTGCAACTAACATTGGGCAGATCTGCAATGCAAATTGTGACCTGCTACAGATCACCCTCCATGACCCAGGATAATCACTCCACCTTTCTGGATACACTGGAAAACATGAAGGTCCTACCAAACACCCTGATATTGGGCAATTTCAATTACCCTACCATTAACTGGGAAAACTACTCAAGTACAAACTCCCAGGTCCAGCGCTTCCTGGAATTTATCAACTCAAATGCCCTGGATCAGCTGGTAAACTCCCCTACCAGAGGTGAAAACATATTGGACTTGGTCATCACCAACATGGGCAACAGGTGTTCTGCACCAGAGGTCAGCCCGTCACTGGTTAGATCAGACCATAAACTAATCACTCTGGATGTCCACACCACACCACCACCCCCAGCCATGGAAGCCACAGTGAAAAACTTTTCTATAGCAAACTTCACCTTAAGACAGAGGTGGTAAGTTTCACAGACCCCACGCTAAAGGATAACAGTGTCCAAGATGCAGGAACCTTTACAAATGCGCTCTATGAGCACCTACAAGGATGCATGGATCATGCCATCCCTAGCAAAACCAAGACTCACTCCCCTAAGAGAAGGAAACCAGTCTGGTGGACCACTGCCATAAACAGGCTGTACAATAGGAGAAAACTAGTTCAGAAAAAAAGCAAATCCCAAGATGGAAAGACATCTCTGAATCAGTATCAGTAAGAAACTAAGGTCCCTAATAAAATCATCCAAGGCTAACGTCGAAAGAAAAATAGCCAAAGATTTGAAAGATAACCACAAAGCCTTCTTTAGCTATGTCAAGAATCTAAGTGGCAACTCACAGATATGCTCTGAGCTAGTGCAAAATAGCACAAAATATATTGAACCTACTGATATTGCCAACATCCTGGCAGATAGATTCAGTGCAAACTTCACCCCCCCATTAGGGCCCACAACAATACCGGAAAAGTGTAGTGTCCCGGAAATCACAGACACACAGGTAAAAACAGCCCTTTCAAAAGCCAGAAGCACAGCGTCAGTGGAGCCAGATGGCATCCCAGGCTGCGTCTTGCACGAACTACAGAACAAACTAACCCCCCACCTAAGCACACTGTTCAACCTCAGCCTCTCCACAGGCTATGTGCCCATAGAATGGTGCACAGCAATGGTTATTCTGCTCCACAAAGGAGGGGCCACAACTGACCCTGGTAACTATCGCCCCATAAGCCTGACTAGCCTGGTCTGCAAGGCTGTGGAGCGCATCATCATCATGGAACTCATTAACAAAGGCATTGGGAACCTCCAAACACTTGACCCAACCCAGTTCAGCTTTAAGGGTAAATCATGCCTACTAAACCTGGTTGACTTCTTTGAGACAGTTACCAAGGCCAATAGACGAGGGAAAGGTGGTTCACACAGCTTACCTTGACCTTGCCAAGGCTTTCAACACCATTCCTCACTCGGGAATTATAGAAAAACTCACCAGCCTGAACATAAACCCCTACGTCACGAGATGGGTTGCCAACTGGCTTACAGACAGAACTCCCACGGTAAGAATAGTAGGCTCCAGGTCCGACCCTAAACCAGTCACAAGTGGTGTCCCACAAGGCTCGGTCCTGGGACCCCTACTGTTCGGCATATACTTCTCAGAAGTACAGGCAAACACAGGAGGACTATGGCTAACCAGGTTCGCCAATGACTGCAAACTGGGAGCCGTAATTGACTCTCCTGCTGACACCGGACATTCTCCAAAAGGGCCTTACTGAGACGGCCATCTGGTGTCAAAGTCATGGTCTCAAGCTAAATGCCAAAAAATGTGTAGTCATCCCGTTTGGGAAAAACAAAACACCCATGAATTACCACATAGGTGGGAGCCCCGTTAATACAGAAGAGGTAATAAGAGATCTGGGGACCCAGGTAGATAGTAATCTCTCCTTTGACAATCATATTGCCAAAGTAGTTAGGAAATCCTTCTGTGTAGCCCATCTAATTACTAAAGGGTTCGCATCTAGAAATAGAGGTTGTAGTGCCCCTCTATTCGTCACTCATCAGATCCATCATAGAGTACAATGCCCCATTTGGGATGTACCTCACAAGACACTTCCAACAGCTGGAAAGACCACAAAAGTACCTCACCAAGAGGATTACTGGCCTCAAACATATGTCCTATGCAGCCCGACTCGAAAAACTCCGGCTGTACTCCGTGGCATATCGCTTACTCAAAGGTGATCTCTGCATGACTCGGTCTAGTGAGCTAAACCTCGCCACAACAATAAATAAAACATGCTGGAGGGATAGATTCCTGTCACAGAGACTCCCTATGCTTTGGAACAAAATTCCTAACTACATTAGGCAGAGCCCCTCACTAACACTCTTCAAGAGAAACCTTGTCGAGTGGATGGGTAACAGAAAATACACCCCTGGGATCACTTCATTGTCTCTTCTTGACAGAGGCTCAGTTAATTAATCAATGGGGAGGCGAAAGCTGACACACTCTGGCTAGGCTTATAAATGCCCTCGGGCAGATAGCCTAGTACCTACCTATGTATTTAGGTTAAGCCCAGTCCATTGGGCAATTGAGCTGTACATGCACTGAGACAGTTATTGCCCTCTTCACTCTCCAGAATACCAGTGAATTGCAGGTTTTTTTCTGCAGACCCATTTTCTGTGTAAGTAAGCTTAACCTCTATTAGCTGTAGTCAAGTGCCTGCCAAACCCATTTGGTGTTTAATACCTTATACCTCAGTGTCTACCGCAGTAAGGTGTTCAGTGTGCTGGGTCAAGACAGCTTCAATGTCTGTCAATTTGCTGTGTACTCTCTCTCTCTCTATATGTATATATGTGTATATATATATATATATATATATATATATATATATATATATATATATATACATATATATATATATATATATACATATATATATGTATATATATATATACATACACACACACACACACAAACACACACACACACACACACACACACACTCGTAAGAATAGTGTTTACCTTTTGCAGTTCTGCGAGGACTTTGTGGAGGCTTGCTAGTTGCAAACATTGTACTAACATGCTGAGGCTGTGGGGACAGAAGTAACACTGAGTCGGTCTGATGGCAGGCTTTCGTTATGCACAAAGAAACAAGCTTTACTTGCTGTGTTTTGCTGAGTTGTAGCTCCGTTTTTTATCATTTGGGTAACCTTTCTGTTTATGCTGTCTCAGAATTAAGTTTTTCTGTTTGTAAAGTATCCATTGAAAATTTTAATATAACCTTAGTGAGGAGAGAAGGATGTGAAAACAGAGCATGTCGCTCTGTCCTCATTCTGACCGGAAGTCCTGTTTCTACATTTCTGATAATGTAGTGTATTTGTGCCTAAGTGATTAAATATTTTCTTATGTCCCAGCTCATCTGTTTCTTTCACCATTTTGGTACTGTTTATTATATGCTTTCTAGTAGTCCAAACTTCAATTTTCCATCCTGCTTATGCCTACATAACTTTACATAGTACTTTCAGTTATCTGAAAACTGAAAGAATATCCCCAGCAGCTCAGATGTGCTGTTCCTGTGTTGTACACTTCAGCCATTGCTATTTTAGTTTACATAGCATCATTAAGTTTTGCTATGATTATTGCAGGCATCCCCTTTCCTATGTCTACCCTGCTTAGGTCACCCCTTTATAGTCATTAACCCTGTCAAACTGTCTGTACTCCCCCCCCCCCCAAATCTCATTTCCATGGGGAAAAAACACCTTAAATTTATTCCTTAAATAATACTATGATTGAAGTTATTTCACATACAAAACTACTTGGCATGATAATCAGTGACGAACGTAAAATTTATTTACATGTCCACAACAGGAAAACCCACTGAAACTGCAAAGACTTTCAAAGGTAACTCTAGCTATCACTTATTTATCCTTTCCCCTGTATGGAGCCTCTGTCGTGATGAACTGTCCCCTTTGGCCAAATGATAAACTGCTTGCCATCTACCAGCCACAAAGGGCTGCTGAGGACGGTCTGTATTCGAATAAAACAGTTGGAACTTTGAATAAAATTCCTCTATCAATCAGATCTATCTGACACCTTCACCTTTTCAAACCATTACTTAAAGACTTCCTCCCTGCTCCTTATTTGGGAGATAGCATCTTCTAATGTTCTTCATCACCTTCTTATACCTCGGTTTATAGCACTAAATCACTTAACCTTCTTATCCCCTTGTGAACCTTTACTTCACTGTAATACTTAAATACCTACTTCTAATTTAGTGCAACCAGATTTCCATTCCAATCTCTATTAACACTTGTTTATCCCCCTCTAATACCTTACTCTAATGTATTTCTTAAATTAGTCCTACCTGTCTTATACGCCACCCTTCTTATATATAAATTCTTAATACACTGCTGTATATTAATATTTGTGAATATTATTACAAATTTTATTATACAGTTTACTATGCTCTGTGTACACTGCAAATTCATTGTAAAATTTGTTGTTGCAAATATTGACTGCATTAAATTTGTTACCTTGGTGCTTTTCTCCCTGGACCTCCACTGAAAAAGGCTATTTATGCCCAGTTGGACTTTCTTGGTATACAAATTTAAATAAATAAATAAATGTTGCCACAGGTCTCTCCGAATACCATCCTCAGCAGTCACTACTGTAATTATTTTTGTAATGCCAGCATATAAGCTGACCTTGGTCACCAAACTTTGGGAAATCTGTGATCTGACACTGAACCCTGTGACATTTCATTTACTGACTTCACTCCTGACTGTTCTTCTGTAATAGCACCTTCTGCTTCCTGTGAAACACTTACCTTGTAATCCAACGTTAGGCAAACTTTTTTTTTTTTTTTTTTTTTGCAGACTGGCAAAAAAATATTACTTATTTTCTTACATGATCTTAAAGTGCCAAGTAAACAGTGGGGAGCAGAAAGATGTTAATCGTGTTTCACTGTTGCAGTCATTACACTTGGGTTATCCTGCTGGCAGGCTACCCGCTGTCGGCCTGAGTTCCAAAATCTAGGTCCGGTGTCGGTTGCTGTTGGCCCTTCCCTGGCGTCAGTGCGCCAGGGGTATAAAAGATGCAACCGACACCAATTTCTTCAGTCTTTCTTGCCACGCAGTTCCCAAAACAGAAGCAGTTCGCAAGTGCCGGTCGGCCGACTCCTGAGATTTTCGAAATAGAGTTTCAGAACCGAAGTCTTCAATAAAGCTAAGTACCCCATTGGGGAAACTTTTTCTTGCTCCAGACCGATGTCAGTAAAAGTTAACAATTGTATTTCTTGTGGGAAGCAAATACCTCATAAGGACTTTCACTCTTACTGTATTCCTTGCCTAGGCCCTGACCACGACGTTACTAGTTGTCGGTTTTGTGATAGATTCAACAAACGCACTATTAAACGTTGGTTTGATTTTGCATTGCATTACTTTGGCCGAAGGTTTAACTATATAATGCCGTTGGAACAACCGACGACCGGAATTCATAAAAAAACGCAAAGACAAGGAAAAGGACAGGCATCCGAGGTCGGTCCAAAACCGATGACGAAGCCTCTTCTAGGCCAGTCGCCAGTTCGCCGTTTCTCAGTGAGGCACTTTCGCCCTTGACACCCGCTACCTCAGAGCCACAGGCCGTTTCTGACGCCCACGTGGAGATAACTAGGCCTCTGGATACTCAAGGTATTGGGCCTACGGAAAATATTCCCTCAGATGGGTCCGGAGCCGCTGAGCAGGCATTGGCTTCTGAGGGTGTTTTCAGACCTTCACAGCTTACTATTACATCCTCTGCAGCAGCAGTACAGTCAAAGACACCATTAAAGACAAAGAAACAAGTACATCATTCTCCTGGACAGTCAACTATGCCAAAGAAACAGATGCTTAAAATGGCCGAAGACTTAATTACTTTGATCAGGGGTTCCCATCCCCCACCTGATAAAAGGCCTAGGCACTGACTATGATTCCTCTGACCAGGTTTCTGTTTCCTCTGATTCCTCTTCAGATCAGGGCTATTCTCTTCCTCCCTATGAGGACTCTGATGCTGAAGAATCTATACCTTCATGCTCTCCACCTGAGAATTACTCTTTTGGAGAAACTCTGCACACCATGAGGGAACATTTCCACTGGGAGAGCCAGGATTATTCAGAATCCAAGAAAAGGCTCAGAGATTTTCTTTTACTGCCTCAACACAGGCCCCTGGCTATTCCCCCTGTGCTTGATATAGTTGATGATGTTTTCTCTGAATCCAGTCTGTCTCCTGATTCTTTACCCCCTGCACCAGTCAAGCCAGACAGGTATTACAGGGTCCCTGACTCTCATAAATTTCTTTACAAAAACCCTGCTGCTGAACCTGAAACCATTTCTCAGTGTCCCAAAGGGGTTAAGGCTTCCACTGCTAAAAACCCTGTTCCCTCTGATAGGGATTCTAGAACTCTGGATAGATGGGGGAAAAAAGTTTACACCTCTGCTACTTTAGCTGTAAGGGCTTTAAACTGCCAGTTTCACATGCTTAAATATCAACAGTACCTCATGTCTTTGTTAAAACAGAAAATGCTTACAAATTCAGAGAATCCTGACAGTAAGGAAATGCAGGAATTATTGCATGCAGCTGAACAAGTGGGAAAGCATACTCTGCAATGTGGTTTTGATTCATTAGAGGCTTCTTGCAGAGCCGCATTTACAGGCTCTGTCATTCAAAGGCATGCTTGGTTGAAAGAACAAAGTTTACCTGAACATGTTAAAGTAAAATTATTGGATGCTGCATTACAGCATGATACTTTGTTTGGTGTTAAGGCAGAAGAGGTGTTAAAGAAAATGGAGGATAAAGCAAAATCTATGCAGACAGTAAAGGATTTCTTACAGGTTCAACCACCTCGGTTTAGTAGAAACTGGCCTTCTAAAAATTGGTCCTTTAAGGTGTCAGACAGGCCACAAAGAGGCAGATACAGACGCCCAAGTGGCAGATCTCAGCCCCAAGGCTCCTGCAGACCTAAACAATGAGGTGCTTCTGCCCCGAAAGGAGGAGAAGACAAATCACAACCTTATAGAAAACAGTCCCAGTGACTTTCCTCTACAAAGGCCAAGCACTTACGTTTTGGCAGCACCCCTCGGGGGAAAGCTAGCACTTTTCACACAAAATTGGCACATAATCACCCAGGACAAATGGGTACTGAATATAGTTTCTCAGGGTTACAGGTTCCACTTTCACACTCTTCCAAAATCAAAAGGTATGCCGAACCTGCCATAAAACCAATGGGCAGAGGCACAAAAGGAAATTGCTGCTCTCATGGACATGGGAGCTATTCAAAGAGTACCACAGCAAGAACAGGGGCAAGGATTTTACTCAAGACTCTTCCTGGTTCCAGAAAGGACAAAGCCTGGAGACCAATACTTGTCAATCCTAAATACTTTCCTGGATGTTCCAAAATTCAAAATGTTAACACTGCAGCAACTTCTACCCATGCTGGGCAAGAAGGCTTGGCTAGTTACTTTGGACCTCAAGGAGGCATACCTGCATATCCCAATCAATCATGCAAAGATACCTCAAATTCATAGATGGCACAATGCATTGCCAATTCTCTGCACTGCCCTTTGGCTTATCTACTGCTCCCAGGGTCTTCACAAAATGCCTGGCACCAGTAATTGCATTTTGCAGACAAAAAGGAATTCAGATATATCCCTACTTGGACGACTGCCTTATTCAAGCAGAGAGCAAGGACATTCTACTAAAGCATCTGGCGTTTGTAAAAAGATGATTAATCTGCCTAGGGTACACAGTAAACGAAAAGAAATCAAAACTAGTGCCCTCTCAAGAGATAATATTCCTGGGTGCAAGCTTAAATACAACAGCCCAGATGGCTTATCTCACGCCAGACATGCAAAGCCAACTGACTCATTACTTTTAAATGATGGCAACAAAGACCCAGCTCCCTGCAAGAAAAATTCTGCAGGCCCTGGGCTTCATGACTTCCTGCATTCTACGAATTCCATATGCAAGACTGCATATGAGGAAACTACAAAGGTATCTAAAAAGTGTTTGGACTCAGCATTGCCACAGCCTGGAAACAATAGTAACTATAATTCCCTGTCTACAACAGGAGTTTCGATGGTGGTCCAGAGCCTGTCACCACAACAAGGGAAAGCCCTTCACCTTATCCACAGCCAGGCAGACAATAACAACAGATGCATCGGATTATGCCTGGGGGGCACACATGGCAGGGAAATGTATTCAGGGCACGTGGCCCAAGGAACAAATGCATCTTCACATCAATCAAAAAGAGATGCTAGCTGTACAGAATGCCCTGACAGCTTTCAAGGATCTACTACATCCAGGACAACTATTACTAAAGACGGACAACACCACAGTTATGTGGTACATAAACAAGCAAGGTGGCAGACATTCCTACCCCCTCTGCAGGCAAGCCATGACTCTGTGGAGCACAGCACTGACCTATCAAGTACATCTGCAGGCACAATTCCTGCCAGGAAAGAAAAATACACTGGCAGATGAAGTAAGCAGAAATCTCATGGATCCGCACAAATGGAAACTAAATCCACAGGTCCTCAGCATGATAACAAGGAAATGGGGACGCCCGGACATAGATCTTTTTGCCTCCCCTCACAACTGCCAACTACAGAACTTCTGCACAAGAACTTATCACTCACAAGCATGGAAAGTGGATGCTTTTTCATTCAGCTGGAAAACCCTGACAGTTTATGCCTTCCCTCCACTGCCTCTTCTTCCCAAGGTACTCCTAAAAGTCAGACAAGAGAAGCCAAAAATGATCCTGATTGCCCCAGACTGGCCACGCCAGCATTGGTACCCAATCCTAAAGAGCTTGTCTCGAGGCCCAGCCTGGCCTTTACCTCAAATTCCTCATCTTCTGACTCAACAAAACAATCAGATTCTACACAGTCAACTCAGAACCTTAAATCTGGCTGCATGGCAGATAATATAGCCACTCAGATCACACCTCTCTCTAAAGCTGTTATGGATGTCATTTTAGAAGCCAGGAGGCCCAGCACTAGGAAATCTTATACCGAAAAATGGAAGAGATTCTGGGCTTGGAACCAGGCACAAGGACTCGAACCACTTGTTCCAAATATACCTCAGATTTTACAATACCTAACTGAGATGCTGGACAAAGGCCTATCCTTTTCATCTATTAAAATCCATGCCTCTGCCATTTCAGCTCATTACAATACAGAACCGCCTACTTTTTCACATCCACTGCTAAGGCAGTACCTCAGAGGGGCAAGAAACATAAGACCGCCAAGGAGAGCACCAATACCTACTTGGGACCTCAATTTTGTATTAGAAAAGCTCACACTGCCTCCTTTTGAGCCAGCCAACACAGCTGATATAAAATTCTTATCATGGAAAACTGCTCTGCTCCTAGCAATAACTTCAGCAAGAAGAGTCTCAGAGTTACAGGCATTAATGGCAGTGGAACCTTTCATCATTTTTCATCAGGACAGGGTCTCTCTAAGGACAAACCCAACATTTATGCCAAAGGTGGTTTCCAGTGTGGCTCTTCACCAAACCATTCATTTGCCAACTTTTTATCCAAATGCCCAGAATAAAGGGGAGAGACTTCTGCACTTTGGATATACACAGACAGCTATGATTCTACTTGGACAAAACAAAAACTTTCAGAAAAACTGAGCAACTGTTTGTAGCTTATGCTGCTGGATCACAAGGAAAGCCTATCTCAAAGCAGACAATTTCAAAATGGATAGGACACTGCATTCGCTTCTGCTATGCACAACATGGCAAATCAGTGCCTAAGGGCATAAGGCCACATTCCACCAGAGCAGCATCCACTTCAGCAGCCTTTCTCAGAGGAGTACCAACCAAAGACATTTTAGAAGCTGCAACCTGGAGTTCAGTGCACACTTTCACTAAGCACTACCACTTACCTCTCTACTCTAAATCCAGAGCAGGCTTTGCCACTGCAGTTCTGCAGGGCCTGGTAGCCTCTCCTAATCCTATTTAGGCCCAGCCACCCAACCTCAGCTTTGGGATTCAACCCAAGTGTAATGACTGCAACAGTGAAACACGATGAACATAGTACAGCTGTGTACCTACCATAAATGTAGATGTTCGAGTGTATTCACTGTTGCAGTCCAGGTTACCCACCCACCATCCCCCTTTCTCATTGCTGGGTCCTTTGTGTACTTCTCAACTCTCTACAACCTATGCGATGTATTTGCTTGTAGATGAAGGAAATATTATTTTGGTACATGCATGTTTTTTGACATAATTTTTTCCAGCCTTTCCTATTTGAGGGCACCTGACATCTGGGGCAAGAAAAACTGAAGAAAATGGCGTCGGTTGCATCTTTTATACCCTTGGCGCACTGATGTCATGGAAGAGGTGACAGCAACCGACGCCGGACCTAGACTTTGGAACTTGGGCCGACTGCAGATAGCCTGCCAGCAGGATAACCCAAGTGTAATGACTGCAACAGTAGTGAATACACTCGGAACATCTACATTTATGCTAGGTACACAACTGTACTTTATACCGGAGTGTTTAGATATGTACATATATTTTAAAGACATTGACTGTATTTGTTATTAATTATAATCAATAAAACAGTGTCATGGTTTGCAAGAAATCCTGCCAGGAAAGTAAAGTAAAGCTATGCTGTTGCTGATGAATGTTCTTCCCTGCTCCATAGGTTAGAGCAGAGCAGAAAGTGAGTAATGGCCTTTGACACTGGTAACAGTGTCTCTGCCCTTGTCTTAATCCCTCCTTTCAGGATGAGATAGAGTGTGAAGGGCCTTTATGAAGTCTGTGGAATACTGCTTTCACAAGGCCACTTTGTCCCACCCTAGTGATGACCTAGTCATATTGAACTAGCAAGACGTGCTCTATAAAATCATGCTGTGAACTTTGAAATAACTTAATAATTACTTTAATTTGACTTGTATTGTAATAGTTTGGTTTCTACTTGACTCAACACATATCTGGCCATTTCCTTTCTTAGAGTTGGTAGTTATGTGCTTAGGCACAGGGGTAGATCTAAGAGTTTTAATTGCTACCAAACAACCAAGTATGGTACATTTCTATTTAAACCTTTCTGGTTATATGATGAGGGAAGGACTTTCAAAGCCATTTTTAATAACACCGAATACCCTTTTCATGTTTGGATGCTGTGGGTGATAGATTCATGGAATGTGAAGGGCTTGCAGGATGCTAAAAAAAAAAAAAAAAAGAAATGACTCCTACACCTAATATACCTATCACAGGCAAATATATTTCCCCAAGAAATGCATCTGTTAAATGAGGACTGGAACAAGGATAGAGTCAGACCCTGGCTAACCTCAATTATTGCTTCCGGCAGTAAATCTAATTCAAAAGGAGTAGCTATTTTGAGTTAATCATCAGAAAGAGCTATATTCAATGCATATACAAAATCTTTCATTCCGAGAAATGAAACTCCTTGCTAATTACTCTGAATGGTCCCAACAACCTTCCAAATTATAAGATAGACTCATAAACATCCATAAAGCCCCCCTAGGATTCTACAAATTAAACATAATAATGAATTACTTACAAATAACCAAGATATTCTGCTCATTTTCGAAAAAAAATGTACAATAATCTCTAAAGTCCGCAGGATGCATTACACACAGAGTCCTACAATTCCTTTTTTAACACTATCTCATTCCCAAAAATTGAAAAACACCAATTTGAACTCCTGGAGGCCCCTTTAAGAACAGAAGAAATTGTAGAGGCAGTAAAAAGTCTAAAAACCAATAAAACTCCAGGGTACTGATGCCTTCACTTTTAATCTCTCTAAAAAAATTGCTTCAGAAATATCTCCTATCTGTCTTAAAATCTCCAAGTATATTTATAAATTTGGATTTACTGACCTATATCTAAACAACTCTAAAACTATCTTTATTCACAAACCAAAGACAGACAAATCTAACCCATGTAACTACAGACCAATTTCACTTATTAACATAGACATTAGAATTATGTGTACGGCACTAGCAAATAGAGTCAAAAAAGTTCTCCACACAATTATATCCCCACAGCAGTCAGGCTTCATGAGAGAACATAAACCTGGGACTGCACACTCACCCTAGATGCTGCCAACTTTCTGCAAACCGTAAACTTCCCTACTACCTTATGGCACTGGATGCCACAAAGCTTTTAATAGAGTTAATCATGAATTCTTTTTGTTGAGTCTACATCAATTTAACTTTCCAACTAACTTCATAAATACAATCAAAATCTTACATAATTCCTTGTTTATCAATAAACTATGTTCTTCTAAAATATAACTAAATAATGGAACAAGACAGGGTTGTCCCCTCTCACCATACCTGTTTAACATATATATTGAACCCCTATTTATATATTTAACACAAAAAACATTTTATCACATATCCAATATTCTGGGAAAAAATCTTGTGTTTTCAGCCTTCGCTGATGACCTCATCATTTATTTCCAGTTATCTAATACCGACTTAAAAAAAATTCAAAATACTATAGAAAACTTCAATTATGAAATTAATCCTTTCAAAATCTTTTATTTTTCCTTTCGACCCGAGCAGTCATAAAGCGCCTATCTTTCCTATAACCCAAATTAAGTTAAAATATACCTTTAAGTACCTGGGGATAATATTTGACCATAATCATAACTCCCTTCAAAGTAATCTTGTCAAATCATGGAGAAACGTCGAAAGTGATGTAGACAGATGGAAAAACATGAAACTTCCCTTTTTATCTAAAATAGTAATTATAAAAATAAACATTCTACCCAGATTACTATACCAATTTAATACAACAAATAGCAACATCTCTTTAAACTTAAAAAAAAAATAAACAAAACTTTAAATTAATTTGGTTTCCTAAGACCCGACGGATCTCCCTATCAAAGTTAATGCTTCCCAAAAGCAAGGGGGGTGACTGGGAATACCAGATTTTAAATTATACTACAACATAGTTTGTGCCAACAAAATCATGTTAATTGCAAACCATAATCCAACTAACTCAACTCATTCACCCTAATGGATTGATCTTTGGCATGCTCCTGTAAAGCTGTGTAATATAAATCCCAAATCACTGCCCTTCATAAATAAACTTGTATTAAACAACATTAAACTACATAATCTAATCAAATATAAAAATAATTCATTCCAAAAGCTCTTCTATTCACTAGGTCTAACAAACACACTTGTACTCTTGCAACCCATTAATTTAAATCCAAACCTAAAACTGGGTAATAAAATGATAAATCTTGAACAATCCCCCCCCCCCAAAAAAAAAAACTTAACTGTCTGAGATTTTTACGCAAAGGACTAAAGGACATCAAAGAAAAATTTGAACTCATAGCAAATATACAATAATTCTAAGACAAATCAAAGAGTTAGCATCTACTATGGGTAATTTCCCGAATGAGGTTCAGAAAGAAAGAAATATTGCCCTATCCCTCCTGAAATGTCTAAACATTAAGAAGATGTTATCGATTACATGCAACCTAATCTCTACCATTAAATATCAACCTTATATTACATTTGCACAGTATTGGAAAAACAAAAACTCCGAACTGACAGATGTCCACCTCTCCTAAGTGATTAATAATATAATCAGATTTGCCCCCTTCAAGAAACTACTGTAGGGGGTGTGGCTAGGATGCTGAACTGGTAGCTGCACTTCATTTCAGCTCTCTTACCTCAATACAATTCCTGACAGGAATTTTACAAAATAATATTTAATTTGAAGAAATATATATTACTAACTTATTTCTAATAACTCTGAGCATCTATAAGAAAAATTTTATTGTCAGAACTTGAATAATTCCTGTCAGATTAATTACTGGAAAATCAGCACCAGTATCAGCTTTACAGCATGAGTCATCTAAGGAATACAGCACAAGACTCTTCTCTCAAAAAAGACCTGCAATCTCTCATTACAAATATACAGGAACTTACAATAAAATAGATACTTTTAAAGAAAAGTGCTCACAACTGGAACAGCTTTAAGAAATGTTTACACGGCAGAAAAGACAGATATCACTTATTGAACAGTCATTAAGTGACATTGACGCTAGAGTCCAAATAGAAGAACAACAAACTGAATTCTTACTTCAACAGAACACATATTTACTAGAAAAGCTTGATGATATGGAAAATCGAACAAGAAGAAATAATATTAGAATATATGGTCTACCAGAAAAATCTGAAGGGGACAATATGATAAACTTTCTTACCACCTGGATACCAGATGTAACAAAAATACCTGAAGCTCTTTCATATGGTATAGAACGTGCGCATAGATCACTAGCAGCTTCTGGAAATGCTCCTTCTCCGGGTAAGAACAAGCAGAGATCTATAATTGTGTGACTTTTTTCTACACAAGATAAAGATCTTATATTAAGAAATGCTTGGGCAAATTCTCCCATCAAATACAATGATTCATTAATAAGATTTGACAATGATTATTCTACAAAGGTGGTTTCAGAAAGAAAAGAATTTCTACCAATAATAAAAACCTTGAAGAAAAAGCAACTGAAAGTCCATCTTTTATTCCCAGCAAGACAGAGTTTTTCTATCAAATGGAATAAAAATCTTTGAAACAGTAGATTCAGCAATAAAATACCTTACCAACAACAAATTCCTAACACATGAAGAATCTATGGACTGGACAATAAGTACACCGAAAAGAAATGCTGAAGTAAATAATTGGAAAACTGTTGAGCAAAAGAAAAAAAACCTAAAGGACAAATAATCTTACATATGTTATATTCTGTAAAAATCTAAATAATAATACTAACAGCAAAAGAAAAGTTCTTATTGTCTTCAAGTTACACCAAAACAGGTACTGTTTTCAATTATACTTTAAATGTCAAAATTGGCATAAATTTAAATACATTTATCTCAAATCACATCAATATACTAAGCATAATTTAAACATTACTCTATTTTTCATTATTATCCATCTATTATTTTCATATTCTTAATCAGAGTAATCAATGCATAATAATGTTCCCAAATAGTTATTTATTTATTTGTATATTTATTTATTTAGTTATTTATTTTCTCTTTGTGTTTTGTTGTTTTTATTTTTCTCTTCTTTTTATAAAATCTTCATTAACTTATAATACTTTAATCAGTATATGTTTATATTGCTTAATAGTTATAGTAATGGCTGCTGTATAATTTATTATCAGTTACATCCCTGACAGCATTACTTTTTATAAGTTAAAAGTGTCTCTGTTTGGAGAAACGCTAATGCTGGGCGGAAATGTGTTAATCTTGAAATGAAGTATTTCAGTTTAGATGTATTAAAAGACTACTTTAAATAATCTTAAAAGATGTTCTGCCTTTGACCATATGCACATACTGATATAGTCCAGTGAAAAAATATGTTTTAAGTGATATTTTGAGGCTATAAGTCAGGTGTGTTGTGGATCCAGACATCCGGAGTTGAGAGACGCTTGTGACTAGCTTAGATATCCTGTTGTCTTTTCTTTTGTAGAGAAATAAGGCATAGCATGTTTAAAATGCAAAGTTTGATAGTTGTGAACACTACTCCGCAAACTAGAGTGCTCGCATGCACACTACATGAGTTTGTCACGAAGTAAGAGAAGGGAAAATAAAAAAATAAAAAACACATACCTTTTCCCACTTGGTTCTCAAGACAATTTAACAGCCACAAACATCACTAGAAACACGAGTTACTTATTGCTTGTCACATTTACTTGTGTACGCCAGCACCTGACTCTTTCTAATTGACGTCTAGTCAGGAAATAAGCTAGGTTCACATTTTAAGATACAGGAACCTAAATTCCTTCTAAGGAAACATAAATAATATATGAGGTTCATCTAAATATACACAGATATGTATTTTTTGAAGCACTTTCAGCTTATGGCTACTGATGTCTTCTAGTAGCTTGATAAATAAGGACATATATCTGCTTGTCTTTCTGTCAGTTTAGTTTTCCAGACATTTTAGCTATCCCTTATTATGTTTTGTGCAGCAGAGTTTAAAAAGCAGAAATTAATCATCAGCGAATAAAATCGCTGCTGTTTTACAAATTCTCTAAATAAACTAGTAAATGTCAAGCAACAGACAGGTTTATTTTAAGGAAAATTGCCATTTGCCACACTGATGCTCCTACAAAATACTACTAATGTCCTGCTACCAAAATATGCCCTCAAGTGGACAAATGGGATGCAACAAGAAGGTTAAATGTACATTTAGCAAATCAAGCATTTAAATAACAGTATAATATACTAGATAGAGAAAGTAAAAGCAATAATCATATAAACAACTATAATAAGTAACATAACAGAGGATTTAACCCAATGTGTCATTTATACAATATTTATATCCCATATAGGTTTGAACTTTGTCGAAGCATCTGTGTTCTACACACATATTGTATTAAATCCAATTTGAGTAGAAGAGGGAGAGGCTTAGCCCACACCCTAATTTTTTACGAAGTTACCATGCATTATGAACATACATTGTGGCAGGTACTCAGCGAGCTATCCATCCTTAGATGGCTCATGCTGTTCCCATTTACTCATCTGAATAATGACTGCGGCTGTACTCTTCTTCTTATATTACCTGGCTGTGGCTTCACCCTTCTTATAATATTACCTGGCTTTTTACATTATGAAGAATGACGCAATACTAGTGTATGTGGGTATATCATGTTACTGTTAGTATAAACAAAAATGCTTGACAGTGCAACCGTAATTCTCAAACCTTTCTGCAGACAAATGTATAGCATTGTCTAGCAGTTGAGAGCCTGATTGTTCCTGATCAGCAGACCTGTATTTTCATGTTCCAATATGACTACATGAAAAGACGTCAATATTAGGCTGCAAGTTTAGTAAGCAGTAAATTCATCAGGGATTAATTTGAGGGGACACTTATATTATAGCTAAAGCACTTGACATTTGATAAATGTATCCTCTCAATGATGCGTTCTATCTAGTGATTAACTGTAAAACAACTTTTCTGAGAAACCTTGTTGTAATGCCAGTTAATTATTTGAATTAAATATTTCTATATACAGTCATAAAGCAGTTACCAGGTAAATAATACTCTTGCAGTGCATGGATCACCATAGCTATCCTCTGATGTTAGAGGAAAAACAAGCTTCTTAAACACCTTTTTGACATAATAAAGGTATTACCCCATAGTTTAAATACATTTTGTCTATTTACTGCAAAGTGGATTAGGAATTTTAACCTGTAACATTTTCATACATAATAGTTTAAATCTTAGCAGCTTCATTATTTTGATATGTTCTCCTGTATACTTTTTAAATACTATAATGAGAAGCTCCAGATGTTTAATTCTAAACTTTTATTTAGTCATAAGATTAAATTACTGGTGTTAAGTAAGCCAAAATTATATCTCCAGCACTTATTGTCAGCAGATAAACTCACTGGTTAAGTGTCAGTCTAAGCTGTATGAGTTAATATGTTAATATGTACAAATGATGTACATAGATGTTTGCTTTGAAAATGTGGTCAAGTGCACTGTAGTTTTACCTCTGTACTGTGTCTTTTTGATTATACAAAGTCCCTCTGAAAGTTGATAAAAGTGTTAATAACAAAACGCTCAATCAAGTAACAACATTATAAGTAGTCTCTTGGATAAGGGAGATGTCTAAATTTTGATCTTGTTGTCTCCAGCCATGGGAATTGTCTTTGAAAAGCTGAAAAATGCAATCAGAGGAACATATTTAATGTCTACTAAAGAAATATTAATATACTTGTACATTGTATTGTATTTCAGTTTATGTTAAACATGAAATATGATGGGGTTTCAGAACTATTCATGTTTTTATTCCAATATGACTTTGCAAATACTAATTTAAACACTGGTTTTGGACTTGAGTAGTCTAAAACATTTACACAACAATGGTATTGTATTATACAGTAATGTCAATAAATAGTTTTCATCAGATGTATGCAACATACAGTTATAGATTTTGACATGATGTTTATTAATACCCTAAACTATTTTGAAATTATACTACCTTAATCTAAATATTTGTACCTTTTTGAAACCTGATTAGAAATAAGTATCATTGAATTACAATAAGAAGAGTAAAGAATATATTTATATATTTTAGCTGATTAGATTATCTTAATATATTATTCAATTATCTTTTATTTAAAAACTAAGACGATAAGAGAAACTGATCCAAATATTATTTGTGAGGGTAGAAAGTTTGATTGGTTAGATTCACTAACCAAACAAAGAGGTATATTACCTCATAGCGATAGGGAATGGTTTTAGAGGTTAAGAATTGCAAATCTGGAAGTTCTTTGTTTTTTTTTATTCTATCACTTTGGTGTCACTCAGAAACATGCAAAAATCATACAAGAAATATTTTTGAATTCTGTATCCAAGATGGAACTAAGAATAAACAATATTTACATAAACTCACACATAAAACAAACTCAAAACTAGGAAATGAAATGTTTATCCATAAATGTTAATGGTCTAAATAATAGTAATAAAAGGAGAAGCCTATTCAAGTACATAGACTTACATAAACCACAAATAGTCTTCTTACAAGAGACACACTTATTAGATACAGATATAAACAACTTAAATATTAATAATTACACAATACTAATAAACTCTCAATACAAAACAAAAAAAAGAGGAGTAGCTATACTACTTCGCAACTCAGCTATAACACCTAAAATAATTACTACTCATCAAGATACATCAGGTATGTTTTGTCTAGCTCCAATAGAATTAAATAAGAGACTCTATACATTAATAAATCTATATTGGATCCCAGGACTAGGATTAAAAACAGTTAAACAGCACTTTGAAGAGATAATTCATTTAACTAAGGGTAGCCTGTTATTGGCAGGAGACTTCAACTGTATAATGAATGAAAAAGATACAGATTCTAAATCTAAAAGAAGAAAACAACCTATCTCTAAAGCACTATCAAAATTTATAGATACATTGTATTTAAAAGATATAAATGAATTTGCAGAACCAGACTCACTAATCTTCACATTTTATTCTCATAGATATAAAACTAACTCTAGAATTGATAGAATATATGTTGCCAATGACATAATAACAAAAATTGACAAAGTCAAAATTATAAATTGTCCCTTATCCCCATCATAATGCCATAGGTTTTGAGATAGAGCTTACACCATTTTATTCAAATCCCATTACTAGGATACCTTCCTATATCACAAAATTGACAGATTTCAAAGAATTTTATGAAGAAACAATCAAAAACTTTATAGAAATAAATTACACAGAAGATATTTCAGAAATATATGTCTGGGATTCATTAAAAGCAGTTACATATGGGAAAATATTATCCTGGTATATAAATAAAAGGAAGTTATGGAATAAAGATATGCTAGACTTACAAAACAAAGCAGATAAGTTGAAACTGGAAATACAAAAGGGTAATGCTACTCAAGTTCAAGAACTTACACAAATCAATAAGAAGTATATAGAATTGTTGCATCATAAGATTATGATTAACTTAGAAAAGATAAAAATAAACTCATACTCTACTAATTCAGCACACCTGAGACACTTTAATAGAACAAAAAAAATAATTAAATCTAAGCAAATAAAAGAAATATTTATTCCTAATAATAACAAAAGAGTTACGGAACTAAATGATATTTTAGAAGCATTCAGACTCCAATTTGACATTGATAATTCCATAAACACTCAAGATACACCTGCTAAGGATATAAAAAAATACTTAGAAAATAATATTCATATTAAATTAACACAAGAACAAATAGACATTATAAGCAAACCAATCAATATGACAGAATTAAAATCACAAATTAAAAATCTCAAGACAAATAAAGCACCTGGCCCAGACAATATGCTACCAGAAATGTATAAATTAATACCCAATCAAGCCATATCCTTATTATTAAAAGTATACGATATAGGCAATAAAGATTTGAATATACCACCTTCATGGAAATATTCATTGATATCCCCCAATTATCAAACCAGATAAAGATGGGAAGCAGTGTTCCTCATATAGGCCAATATCATTACTCAATATAGACTATAAGATGTTTATGGCTATATACGCAGATAGGATCAAACTCTTTCTTCCTTTCTTAATTCACAAAGATCAAACAGGTTTTATTAAAGAAAGAAATACTTCAGATAATATTAAAAGAATACTAACATTAATAGATTATAGCAAACATAAAGTCCTAGATTTAAATGTAATCTCATTATAGGTTCATAGGTTCATACTAGGCTATCTGCCCTAGGGCATTTATAAGTCTAGCCAGAGTGTGTTTGGCTTTCGCCACCCATTTTAAATTAATTTTGCTATGCCCTTTTTCGAGGTTAGTATACTGTGCTTCTGTCTAACAGTGACACAGAAGTGATACCTGGGGTAAACCTACAATCTCCCATCCACTCATCAAGATTCCTCTTGAAGAGAGTCAATGAGGGACTCTGCCTAACCTGGACTGGGATTTTATTCCAGAGTGAAGGGAGCCTCTGGATTATGAATCTGTCCCTCCAGCATGTCCTATTTATTTCAGTGCTGAGGTTCAAGTCTCTCGCGCGTAGCTCGATGGGATTTGGATTTTCTGAGGTGCAGCATGTCCATTAATTCCGGGTTGGACATGGCTTTATACGTCAGGCACAGATTGCCTCTGAGCAGGCGGTATGCCACTGAGTAGAACTGGAGTTTCTTTAACGGGGCAGCATATGGCATCTGTTTGAGCCCTATGATCCTCTTGGTGAGGTACTTTTGGGGTCTTTCCAGTTGCTGCAGGTGTCTGGTAAGGTACATCCCAAAAGGGGCATTGTACTCAATTATGGGCCTGATGAGGGATGAGTAAAGAGGCACAATGACCTCCCCTTATCTAGATGTGAATCCCTTCATGATTAGGTGGGCTATATAAAATGGTTTTCTAACCACTTTGGCCACGTGGTTGTCAAATGAGAGATTGCTGTCAACTTGGGTCCCCAGGTCCCTAATTACTTCTTCTGTACTTAATGGATTACCACCTGTGTGGTAATTTGTGGGCACTTTGTTTTTGCCAAAGGGGATGACTATACACTTTTTGGCGTTTAGCTTGAGGCCATGGCTCTGGCACCAGTTGTCTGTTTCTATGAGGCCCTTTTGGAGGATGCTTGTGTCAGCTGGAGACTCTATTATGGCGCCCAGTTTGCAGTCATCTGCGAACTTGGTCAGCCACAGTCCTTCTGTGTTGGCCTGTACCTCCGAGAAATATATACCGAACAAGAGAGGTCCCAGGAATGCGCCTTGTGGGACACCACTTGTAACTGGTTTGGAGTCTGACATGGCTCCAGCAATTCTAACCATGTGGGTTCTGTCCTTGAGCCAGTTTGCAACCCATCTAGTGACATAGGGGTTTATATTTAAGCTGGTGAGCTTATCTATAATGCCCGAGTGGGGTATTGTATCGAAGGCTTTTGCGAGGTCCAGGTAGGCTGTGTGGACCACCTTCCCCTCGTCAATGGCCTTGGTGACTGTTTCAAAGAAATTGACCAGGTTTAAGAGGCGGGATCTGCCCTTAACGAAGCCAAACTGGGTAGGATCCAGTTTCTGTAGGTCCCCAGTATCTTTATTTATGAGGTCCATGATGATCCTTTCCATAGCTTTGCAGACGAGCTAGTCAGGCTTATGGGGTGATAGTTTCCAGGATCCGTTGAGGCACCACCTTTGTGGAGAGGGACCACTGTTGCTGTACGCCACTCTTTGGGTACATATCCTGTAGTAAGGCTGAGATTGAACAGTAGTTTTAGGTTTGGGTTTAGCTCTTCTTGGAGTTCATGTAGGACGCAGCCCGGGACACCGTCTGGTCCTATTGATGCTTTGTTTTTTGCTTTGGAGAGAGCGGCTGTTACCTGAGCATCTGAGATGTCAGGTTGGCAGCACTCTGCTGGGATAGATATTTGCCCTTTTGGTGGGGAGGGGGGGGGACGTTTGCGCTGAACCTGTCAGCTAGGATGTTGGCAATGTCTGTGGGTTCGGTGTATTTTTTGTCATTTTGGACTAATTCTGAGCATATCTGGGAATTCCCACCCAGGTTCCTAACATAACTAAAGAAAGCCTTGTGATTATCCTTAGTGTCCTGTGCAGTTTTTCTCTCGAAGCTGGCCTTAGACGATTTTGAGTGTCCATAGTTTTTTGCTATTACTGATCAGAGATGCCTTCCCTTTTTGGGATTTTGCTCTATCATGTAGTAGCTTCCTCCTTCTATTGTATAGTTTGTTTATGGCTGGGGTCCACCAGACAGGACGTTTGCCTTTGGAGGATTGGGTCCTGGTTTTATTTGGGATTGCATGATCCATGCATTCCTGAAGTTGTTCATAGAATGCATTTATAAAGGATTCTGCGGTCTGGGCTGTATTTTCCACAGGCCCGGGGGCTTTGAAGGATTCCACCTCGGTTTTGAGGAGTGTGAAATTTGCTTTAGAGAAGTTTTTCACTGTGGTTTTCTGGGCAGGGAGTGGGGTCGGGATGTGAATATCCAGTCAGATTAGTTTATGGTCTGATCTTACCAGTGAGGGATACACTTCTGGTCTGGAGCATAGAGTCCCCATGTTGGTGATGGTCAGGTCCAGTATGTTTTCCCCTCTTGTGAGAGTGGTAACAAGTTGTTCCATAGCATTTGAGTTTATAAATTCTAGGAACCTTTGGGCTAGGGTGTTGGAGCTAGAGTAATGCTCCCAGTCTATGTTTGGGTAGTTGAAGTCGCCCAATATAATGGTGTTTGGAGAGACCTTCATATTTTCCAGTGTTCTCAGGAAGGCCGAGTGGGGTTCCTGGGTTTGGGAGGGTGGTCTGTAGCAGGCTATAAACTGGAAGGCAGTTTTACCCACTGTTAGTTGCACATGGATAGTCTCTGATGCTTCGTGCTGTGCCACCAACCTGGTGGTGTGGGTATCTTTGATGAATATTTATACTCCCCCTCCTTTTGTGGTTCGGTCCAAGTATTGGGGCCGAAAAGCATGGTATGAGGTATAACCTGGTAGTGCTGGGGTGCTCTCGGGAGCCTTGAACCAGGTTTCTGTTACTGCACAGATATCGATGTTCTCCATGCTAAGGAGAGTTTCGAGTGCATGCATCTTGACGTCTAGACTTCTGGTGTTGAGTAACATTACTCTTCGTTTCTTATCCCTTGTGATACCTATGGAGGTGGGTTTGTCTTTTGAACCTTGCTTAAAAAAGGCACTATGGGGGTAGCAAGAGCCTTTGCCAATATTCGAAAGCCCAGGGGTGACAAGTGCAAGCCTTCCCTAGCGAAGCATCGTGGCTTGTCGAGCATGTCATCTCAGGCTGGCAGGCATTGGAGCCCCTTTGAATGACACCAGTACTTAAGCCAATTGTTGAAATTGATCATCTTGTCTTAATATTGTGGCATCATTCTTGGTGAGGGTAAGATGCTACTCAAGGTCAGGGTCATACCGGCCTGGGCTACATGCTCAGAGAGCTCCTCTATGTCTCTTTTCATGTAGTCCAGGGAGGTACGTCTCAGCTCATTCACACCAGCATGGACAATGATGGAGTCATATTTGTACTTGCCTTGGAGTGACCTGAGTGCTTGTGTTATGTGGCGGATCCTAGCGCCCGACAGGCAGCTCACCGTGACCTTCTCCTTCTTCAGCCTGGTGAGTGGGACGTCATTGTGCCTGAAGATAGTCACCTATTACAAGTGTATCAGGTGTGTTGTTTAGCCTTAAGGGCTGTGACTCTTCGGCACACTGGCTTTGTGAGCTGTGTGTTGCACGTGTTTTGTTTTGGGGTAGCGGTTGCTTGGATGTCTGCTTTGGAGGTCTCTGCTGCTTAGGCAGATTTTTATTTAGAGTCTCCGAGTATGTTTTTGTGTGTTTATGTGTTTGGTTTGCTGTCGTGGTAGGTCTATGTGAGACTGGAATTGTAGTGAGTGTGGTTTCCTTCTCCTCCTTACTGGTTACGCCAGTACAGAGTTGAGAGAGCTTAGCCTCCAGTTTTTAGCTATATGGTTGCATCTCTCACATGTGTTGGAATTTGTTGGGAGGAGGGGAGGGTTGTCTGTGTACATGAGGCAGTTGTAACATTGCCTCAAGATTCCCAGATTCACCAACTGGACCGGAGAGAAGATTGACAACTGACCTTTGGACATGTTAGAATAGTATTGGGAATTCCTTTATAATTGAAAAAAAGGGTCAATGGGGAACAAGGTACTCAAGGGGAGTTTGTGAGGGTGTAGTGCTTTTAATTTTTTAGTGCTGACTTATATAATTGCTTTAGTGAGCAAGTGCCAGGTAACTTAAATGCAATGTAGGTAACTTAAATGCAATGTGTTACAGGTAACTTAAATGCAAAAACGACAAACAGTAACTTTTTTTCAAGTGAAACAAGGAAATAAGTACAGTAAGCAATGCATATATCACTAGGGATCCACCGATGCGCTGAAAAGCCGCGTTTTAGGTGGAATTAGCATTTCAGGGAAATAGCAAGCAAACAAACAAAGCTAGATTCAGCAGGCCTGGATCTAGTCTATGCTACAGCAAACAAGGTGTACCAATTTCAGTAAGAAACAGTTCAAATATGCAGGCACTTAGGATGTAAGCTACCTGTTCTGCCACTACAATGCAGACCACAAACCTTCCTAATGTAAAACAACTTTTCTGAAGTCCAAGTGCTTAATCCAAAAGACTTAGAATGATAGCTACACTTTAATCAAATTACTACCAAGCAGTAATAAATACATTTGAATACTTTAAAGAATGCCTGGATTAGTGCTCAAGTTATACAAACAGAACTAGATTCAGCAGGCCTGGATCTAATCTATGCTACAGCAAACAAGGTGTACCAATTTCAGTAAGAAGCAGTTCAAATATGCAGGCACTATAAGCCTTTAACCAGAAATTCCCAGCTCAGAAGGGCAGAGTCTAGCCTCTCCTCCCACAAGAGTGCAGTCCACGAACCCTCTTAATGTAAAATAACTGTCCTGAACCCAAGTGCTTAAACCAGAATTAATACACTTTTAGAGTAACAGACACTGAGCCCTCAATCAGCAGTTCCCAACTTAGAAGGATGTAAGCTACCTGTTCTGCCACTACAATGCAGACCACAAACCTTCTTAATGTAAAGCAACTGGTCTGAAGCCCAGGTGCTTAAACTAAAAGGCTTAGAGTGAGTTACACGTAGCAGTAATAAATACAATTGAGTACTTTTAAGATGACACAAAAGCAAAACAAAGTAGGAAGAAACACAAATACAGTAAAAGCAGTTAATTTTTTTTTTTTTTAAGTGGAAAGAAAGAAAGGAAAGAGAGAAAGGAGTAGCAGAAACTAAGCTGATTGGCCTTCTCAAATGTTCTCCCTGTACTGGGTAAAATGAGGTAATGACACTAGACTGGGAGGAGGGTCCCAGATCAAATTTACACTAGGTGCGGGCAACTGCAAAGCCACCAACTATAAAAACACTATACCAACAGGGAGGGAGGGTGGGAAACAAGCTGCAGAAATGTTTCTCATAGCTGAAAAGCAGCAGTGAGCCTTTAAATTAAAGTTTTAAACAGCTAAAGGAGCCTCTAGAAAAAAGAGTTTAACTGCAACAAGTTATCAGAAACAAACAACCCAACAGATGCTTAATAAAAGTGGACAATTTCCAGTTAATACCTCACACACAGTGATATTAGTAAAGCTTTTGATTCGGTTAACTGGAACTTTCTTTCACTAGTTTTAAAAGAATATAACTTTCCTTCTAATTTTAATAATCTTATCCAAATACTATATGAAAAATCTACTGCATATGTTAAACTGGGATCACATAGATCAGGCCCTATAACAATCAAAAAGGGAACTAAGCAAGGTTGCCCTTTATCACCATTGTTATTTGCATTACTCATAGAACTGTTTGCAAATCAGATCAAACAATAACATAAAGGACATTTGTATTAATAAAATGTTAAACCTTAAAATCCAACTCTTTGCTGATGACATACTGTTAGCTCTCTCAGATGCAAATGAGTCTTTGAATTCTCTATTTAACTCCATGAATAAATTTCAAAATATTTCAGGCTTAAAATTTAAGGAAAACAAAACTAAAATTACCCCTGTAATTGTAAAAAAAAAATAATATAAACAAAAGATTTTCCAAATATATAGTAACAGAAAGTAAATTATTATATTTGGGAATAAATCTACTCAATGAATTAACAGATTCTCTAATATTTAACTATAATAAAATACTAGACAAAATAGAACAAGCAATTGGTTACTGGAATAAATACATCTTTTCAACAGCAGACAGATTATATCTTATTAAAATAATCATATTTCCCAAAATATTATACTTAATACAAAAGTTTTCATTGCCACCTCCCAAATATATTATTCAAAGATACAATAAACTAATTTTAAATTTTCTATGGTTTCCAAATAAACCCCGTATAGCCTTAAATAAACATTTACCAGATTGGGAAGACTGTGGAATTAATTTACCGGATATTGATTTATATATTACCTCATCTGTTATTAAAAGCATAACACTATGGTTAAATAATTCATACACACCTATATGGAAACAAGCCCATGAGCAGATTTACATAGAAATCAATTATAATCATATACAAGACAACTTAACAGTAATACCATCATCCCTTATATGGATGTTAAAAGATTATTTTTTAGGGAAAAGGAAAAATATTAATAAATTGCCATCAAACTATATAAGCTCTACACTTTCAGTGTTCAAAACATATATAAACAAAATACCAAATATTAATTCTTGGATTTTTCTTATTTTCCCTATAGCTTTTACACCAAATATTCTAGATACATTCCAAATATCTAAAATAAATATACTTCAAGTAGAAACATTACTCTTTTGGCATCAACTTATAGAGAAAGGGAAAATTCTAACAAATGAACAGATAATTTATAATTATAATATAAATAAAGACAATTGGTTGTTTTTACAAAATCTAAGGCAGTTTCTTATAAATAAAATAGAACAAATGAAATCTTCAGTTAGACATGAAGCTCCAAAACTCATTGAATACCTTATTCTTATCACATAACAGCCTTATCAGGGTACAGGTTATTTGTCTAATATCTATAAAATTGTTAAAAAAACAAAAAACTATAATGAAAAATCATACTGGGATTATTATACTTTAATAAACAACCATCCTCCAATTGAAGAAGAAAAAAGTAATATTCTAAAATCTTCCACATTATCAAAAAACTGGCAATTATTCACTTTGAGTTATCTACACAGAAGTTTAGCCAAAATGTATTCTATTGAAGATCAGTGTTGGAGATGCCATACCAAGATAAAGGCAGATTGGCAGCATGTTTTTTTATGAATGTATATGTCTCAATATGTACTGGAAATCCATTAACTATTTTTTTCAGACCGTTTATAATGATAATTTTCAATTAACAAAGTCTTTAATTTTATTCAACTCTCCTATTCCAAACTGTGTACAAAAAAAGACACTAAAATCCTATGGTCACTATTGGCAATTTCACGTAAAATCATAACTATACACTGGAAAAATGAGGCTTCTCCTACGTTCAAGGAATTTGAGAATTTAACAACAGTTGCTCACATGGAAATATTAATAGTGAAGAACAGAACTAAAAGATCTACTTCTTACTATTACTCTTGGATGAAAGTACTGGAAATACTCGAAAAGATCGAAGAAGATATATCATCTTATGTTTCTAACTTTATATAATATAGAATTTCAATGTTATTTGCATAGACACCAATGTAATGGTTTGAAGTTAGTAATGTTTTAGAATTGTAAATATGTTATTTATCTTTATTTCATGTAATGTTTCTTAAGACATCTTATTTGAAATAATAAACAAAAATTAGTAAAAAAAAAGAAACTATTGTATACCCAATAAATGATAAATAATAATGCATATTATACCACAGAGTGTCTCAACAGCTTTTTTCCAAATATTTCACCTCTTTGTCCCTTTTGCCCCACAATGACAGCCGACCTCCTGCATATCTTGTGGTACTGTAAGTATGCACAAAGCTTATGGAAGTCACTTAGGATTAAACTTGAATAAATGGGATATGGGAAATCTACTCTTTCATGGTAATTTTTCTATATTGCATGTAGGTCAAAAGGGTATACCCACTAATGAAGTGAGAATCCAGATTGCTCTCTTTATGTTAATTAAGCTTTATATTATGCAGAATGCTCAAAAATAAACTGGGAAAATTTTGCAAAGATGGCATCCAAGTATATTTTATCCCATAAACTAACTACAGAAAATATTAGCAAACTCTTGAAATACCTTAACTTCTGGAGTACAACTTTGGACTTTATCCTGAAGTAATATAAAATTACTTTACATCTGCTCTCCTATACTAGTACTATTGATAGTCCTTCCCTCCAAAGGATTTAACTCAGTCAATTCCTTTATGGTTACTTCATAGTGTTAATATAGTAATAATAATAGTGTAGGAATGCAGCACTACATGTAAATAGTTGTATATGTGATGCTCATAGGTTCATGGGTAGGTACTAGGCTATCAGCCCTAGGGCCTATACAAGCCCAGCCAAAAAGATACCCTGGCTTTTGCCACCCAAGAAAATTATTTTCCTGTGCCACTGTCGAGCAGAGCCACAGAAGTGATCCCCGGGGTGAATTTCCTATTTCCCATTCAATCATCAAGATATCTTGTGTTCATATCTTCTTTATTAACCACTGATTTTCAGTCTTGTGCCAGTAACGATAGTTAGACTTAATAGAGTTAAGAATGCCATGTCTCTTCTAATGGTGTTTTCTCTTGTCATATTAAGAAATCAAGCCTTAAATGTTTTTATTGGTTATTTGAATGATAAATGGCCTTATCTGTCTTTGTATGCTGACCAGGTTCAGTAAAATACTTTTCTGTTACTGTACACTAAAATAATGAAACTAAAATAAAGTAAAAGTTTTGAAAAAAAAATCATGCTGTGAACTGTCAGCCAAGGAAAGGAAGGTCTCTGGTGGGGGATGGGAGTGAACTTTTACTATATGTGTTCCTTCTGCTTGAACATGTGTTGGCATGGTGAGGATGCTCACACAATTGTGTTGTGATACTGCACTGTTGCAGTTTCATTCACACTATTGTGCCATGTTCCTTTACCGTTACAGTTTCATTCATAATGTTGAGGAGAATTACCAAAGCAGAAGACAACCCAGCCCCACAGCCTTAGCTTGACGTAAGGATATGTGCTTCAGGTGCAGTTGTAAATCCTGCTCTGCTTCTTAATTGTATGTCATAAGCAAAGCATCATACGAACATTTTATAACCTAAGAACTTAGTTGTAAAAGATTCCTTGGGCAGAGACTGAGTTGACTTAGCGACATTATCAAGTCCTGCAAGAGCCCAGTGGCACTTACATGTATGAGGTGTAGCCTTGCCTGTACATAGTGTTAATATCCTTTCCTGCATAGTCACTGCTTTTTTTTTTGGGGGGAGGGGGGTGACAGAGGGCTAGAAGTCATACAGCCTAACCAGACCTTAGCTGAAATTCTTGCTACAGTATACTCCCTCTTATCCACCCTCTTGTTAACCTGACATCAGCTTTTGTTGTAGCCCTAGCAAAAGACATCAGAGAAGAACAATATTTCTTCCTCCTGTGGGATAAATAATGACAGATATTTGAGTTTTAGACTCCATATTCATTACAAAAATGCATACTAACACAAATCCTGTTATTCTAGCTGATTTATAACATATACATGCTATTTTCTATGCATTTGCTGATTAACCAGCCATTCATTTATCCAGCCTAAGGTCTGGGCCCAGCAAGACTGGATAAGGGGGAGTCTACTTTGTACTACAGCCTGAAGTCCATTCTCAGATATTCACAGAGAACAAGTTCAAGGTTCATGCACCTAGGGAAAGTTCTGCTGTACTTGTTATCTTAACGCTGTCTAGAAATTCAATACTGTAAGTATGGAGATGAATATTGTGGTAGTTTATAAAAAGGTCAGAATGACTGATGCTTGGTCTTGCACCTCATCAAACCCCCAGGTCTGATGAATGCTGAACATTGTTCCACTATATTCATCATTCATTAGACCTGTCATTTTGTACATTGCCCCCTTTGGTATGCATTTAGTAAGGCAGATCCAACAGTTTTTGAGCATACACACAGTTTCTTCACTAAAAGGATGCACGGCATAAGTGGCATACAGGGCACTGTCAGACCATACCCTGATGACATCCTGCATGTCCACAAAAAAAAAAAAAACAGCACCAGAATTACCCATTCTAAAGAATTAGACCTTGTCTGTGTTATAAATAGCACCAGCTGGGTAAACAATTATCTATCCCAAAGCCAACCTTGTCTCTGGATCTGGCTCCCCATCCATTTGAAGCAGAGTTCCTCCCTAACCTATTCAAGTGTAACTTGGACAGTTGGGTGGGGGACATGAAATTCATCCCTGGTTTGGCACCTATGTCTCTATTGGACACAGGCAGCCTATAAATGGATCATCTCCCAGGCTCTGCTTATATAAGTTTCATCTCTCAAGCCCCTGCTTACCCTTATCAAGGGTACCAGAACTTGTTAGAGATTTGGGATGCATGGCTTGGCTTAAGGCCCATTGTGGTTGTTACTCTAGTACACAACTATGTAAGCAGGTGCACTAGGGCATATGCTGAAGCACAGCAGGTGGTGTGCCCTCCCCTTGGGAGAGCCTTGTACTTTAGGAATGCCTCCTAATGGTAAGTAAAAAAAAGCCTTGCTCAGACTGGTTACCCAGTTTGGACATTGAGGAAGAGAAAGAAATTTTTTACTTAGACCATCTCTGTTTTACCCAAGAATACAATAAAAATGGATAAATGTCCCTTTAGTTTTGCTCTTTCTTTGAGGTTGTTTTTTGGAGACACCCTCAACTTACTGCAGAAATATTTTGGGTAAAGTAGGTACCTGGAATTGCTGGAGATTAAGGAGTCCAAGCTCTGACTATCACTGCAGTCTTCCAGGAATTTAAATATGCCTTTGATAATGTCTCACTGGAACCACAACTGCAGATGCTGACAACATGGAAGTCAAGCAGTCTCAAAAAGGATGAACATTTTAAAGCTGTCCGAGAAACATTCTTCCAGATGCTGCAGTGATTTCACTGGATGCTGTTGGTGGGTACAAGCTGGTACGTACTAATAATGCCATTGCTTGTGCCAAACGTGTGATGTCTTAAACAAGTTTTAAATAAATCCACAACAAAATATCCAAAGATACCAGACAAATGTCCTGCTCAATAAAACAAACAATCCAACAACCAGCAAAAAAGAACAAAATAACAGCTCCAGGCTCGATTTAGCAATAATAACTATTTTATTCAATAAACAAACATGAGCACTTTTACAGTTATCCATACTGCTTCTTCAGACATTAACATGCATAATACTGGCTTCCTTTTTAAAATACAACTTAATCACTTCCCACACTCATGTTCTTGCAGAACAATTAAGTTTTAAAGGAACCCTTCATAAAATCTTAATGCCAAACAGTTCTTTACTTTAGAAAATTATTTACTGTATAAAAATAACCTAAACACATCTGTCATAAGAGCATCTAAAATGTCACACATTTAAGATGGAGAGAACCCACTTAGGCGCCTAAGATCTATTACTTAATGCACAGATACAAAAAGTATTCAAACTCAGATTTATATAAAATGCATAAAAAGCCTTTACAAATTGCATAAAAACACAGTTTTCATAAAGAATCCTAGGATAGGTCAATAAACAAACCTAACCCTATCTATGCAAGGGTCTAGCCTTCAGTACAGGTCTTATGGGGACTTTATCATATAAACCCTTTCCAGCATCCGCCATCATTCTTATAATCCATCTAGTTTCATTCATCTCTGTCCTGTTTCTGACATCACCCATCCTTCCATCCATTTTTGTTTTCTCAATAACCAAAAACTTAAACTGGTGTTTATTACTGTTGTCAATCACATGTTTCGCTAAAGCACTAATTGTGTTTTTATTATTATTTTTATACTTTTGTTCCCTTACCCTGTCCCTTAATCTTCTATCAGTTTTACCTATATAGAATGATTTACATGCTAGGCAATGTGCCAAGTAGACCACATGCGTTGTATCACAATTGGCTTCCTCCGTGAACACCTTATTAAAATCTGGGTGAAAAACTTGCCTGATGTATCTATATATCTACAAAAAATTACATTTCACACAAGGTAAAGTAGCTGTAATGGTATCAGTACATCTATTTATTCTTCATTTCTAGGGTAGAATAGTAATCTTTTTAAAGATTTTATATTCTTGAATACAAACCTTGGATTAACCCCCCAGAATCACTCTAATCTGTTCGTCAGCTACCTTTAAAACTTAATTTTTCTGCAGGGAAATGAGGGGGGAAGTGATGAAATCGTATTTTAAAAAGGGAGCCAGTATTGTGTATGTTAATGTCTGAAGAAGCAATTTGGATAACTGTAAAAGCACGTACATTTGTTTCTTGAATAAAATAGTTTGTTATTGCTAAATCGAGCCTGAAGCCATTGTTTTGTTCTGCTCTTTTACTGGTTGTTGGACGTTTTAAATAAAATCATTTACATCTTAGACTTTTGAAATAAACTCTATATATTGATAAGTACATATGATTCAGCACCGGGCAAAGATCCTTAGGCAAACAGGGAATGTGATAGAGGTTATTCAGTATAAAGGCCTAATGGAAAGACTACTTAGACTTTCTGAAACTGCCATCTTGGTCCATAAGTATGCAGTTAAATGTAAATGTTTATCTGTAGATGACTGCATCAGAGCAGCTGCTTCTGGCACAATGATTAGGTGGTACAAATGACTGGCAGTCCAGAACTGACAGGTGATGCAGTTGTACAGCTTTTCACTGCTCCTTTGGACAGGGGTTGTGTTTGGATTCCCCATCATGAAGTTCTCAGAAGAGTGGAGGAAAAGGGTAAGCTTGTGCAAAATATGAAATGGTTGTTTCAGCCCACATTATCGAATACAACAGGAGATGTCCTGACTGAAATCACCGTTGCTGTATTCATGACGTATTGGTTGTCACTGCTGATTTCCAGCTGGAGTATCCAAGCTTTACCTTCCTGAGATCGTATGTTCAATGCATGACCTCAGCATATAAGCATAGGGGTATATGGAAGGAGATACGAGCGTGTGCCTCAGATGATCTCATTGCCATCCTTAACACAGGTTATGCATCTGTTGGCCTGATCCCGGTTTGGTTGTTGGTGTGACAACCCACCTCTGGCCCAGTAATCAAGGAGCCTCAATCCTCACCACTAGCACCAGTGGGGGACATACATTGGGAGGGTGACAGGTGCGCACACAGTATCTCCAAATGCATCTCTCTGCATCAAGTGCAATTTCTCTTAAGAACACACAGAGACCACAGTCAGTCCGGGGCTGGTTTTTCCCTTTTCCTTCAGTTCCTCCAATAAGACTCCTGATTAGCACAGCTATAGAGTGAGATCTCAGCTGAGTGACCAAGCCAAGACCTCCAGCATTCTCTCTGTCCAACCAGTGCTTTGTGTCCCTACCCAAGTAGCTGACACACACACATTCCTTAAGGTTTGTTTGCACACACATGCACACACCTGGGAAAGGCTGGCACAAATTTACTAGCTATGCCCCCTTTCAAGATAGTTATCACTGCCACCAGCCACATCCTTATCAGCTACTTTAAGGCCCTTAACAAAGGGTTGCCAGTCTTACTGTGTAATGTTATTATCAATATAAATGGTAGTTTGACCAAGAGTAAGGCTATTAGGAGTGGCCTACAGTGTCACCAAATAAATATGCAAGTACTCTCAGAACTTAAATATGTCTCACAAATATCAGCCACAATGAGGTTAAAATATATTTAATAATAAATACAAGAACAAGAAAATACTCAGTAAATAATCACAGTTACATCAGAGTTCAAAATCACAGGAAATATTTAAAACAACATTGCAGGGCAATCTCAAATAAATAAAACATCTAAGCTATACTTCACTATATTCCTCACTGTATCTAAGAGAAATTGCTGTATCCTAGTTAACTTACTTACAGAGTAAGCAGGCAGATGTGGTGAGTGAGTCTTCCAGCTGATGCTGTCAGGTCAAAGACAAAATACATAATGTTCTCTCTCTCTCTCTCTCTCTCAGAGACTTCTTAAATTAATATTTCAAATATTACTGCTAGGGTAGCTTGCAGCATGACATCATTTCTTGTCATTCTGATTCTATCTTAGGTGACCCCCCCCCCCCACTGATGCAGCTGGTAGCATTCAGCATCTACCTGTGAAAATACATAAACTTCAGATCTTTTGGTGAATGGTGGAAGTCGTAAAATAATTTACATTCATCCACATTTAAAGACAGTACCAAAAACTTCTAGTTCTAGACATTGTCTCCTGTTGCAATTAAACTGAAAGATACATCTTTTTATGGCCCAGCCATAAAGTAATTCAGTCTCGACTATTCTGAAGTTAACTTGTTGTATTGCAGTTTCCATTGTTAAAATATATACATCTAAACGATTACAATAGCATGTATACATTTCTGCTCAGTACTTCACAAAAATATATCTTCAGCATACGTCTGTACAATATGACATACGGTTCTAATACATCTGTTAACACAAGTGTCTTACATGAAGTATGTTGACATTCACAAATGACACACAGCCACTTACAAAATTCCAGACAGCTGTGCTGGAAGTATCTCCCGTTTCTTGTACTTCTATATAAATCATGTTAATATTCACAAATGACATACAATTATTTACAAAATTCCAGCTAACTGGGCTGGCAGTATCTCCATTCATGACAGTTGGTACTGTTGCTTTGCTTGATTATTTACTCAGATAAGTGTCCCATTGGGTAACATTCCTTTGCCTTTTTTTGCTTACAGTATCTTTGTTCAAATTTGCAAGATGTCAGCTAGGAGGGGGTAAGTGTAAGTGTGGTAAGCAGATTTCATACAAGAATTTGCACACTAAGTGCCTTTTTTGTTTAGTTCACAAAAAACATTACTGCAAACACAAACCAAGTAAGAAAACGAAAATAGAGTGCCCCAAGCTTTGCTATGTTCTCTTCGCCAATTTATTCCAATAACAAATAAAAACATACCATAAAACAAAGCTCTGTCGATCAGTAACATAGTTTTTAAGTCCAAGAGAGTTCTTGTAAACACAAAACCACCGGTAATCCAGAATAGTCAGTATTACTGTTTTTTTATTTATTTTAAACAACCAGAGAAATTCTTCTGGGCATTGTTAGACTTTGAGAAAGCATATGACAAGACCCCAAAAAAGCAGATTTGGGCAGTCCTGCAGTGGTTCAGACTCTCAGAAACATTGGTAGAATTAGTGCAAGCTATGTGCAAGGACACTATGACTCAAGTTCGAACCGTGTTCGGTCTCACAGAGGGGTTCCCAGTGGGAGTGGGTATGCATCAGGGTTCAACTCTGACCCCACTGCTATACACATTGGCGATGAACTACATTAGCAAACAGTTTGAAGGGGACAAATCAACAAAGTTGCTGTATGCAGACTATGTGGCATTACAGGCAGATTCTAAGCAAGAACTTCAGCAAAGGATAGGGGAATGGAATGCAAAACTCGAAGACACATGGGATGAAAGTGAGTACAGATAAGAGTGTGGTAATGGCAGCAAACTGTGGAAATCAAAAGAAGCTGAGAAGTGAGATAGAAGGAAAGATAGTGGAACAGGTTAACAGCTTCCAAGTATCTGGGAAAAGTGTCAGGTATAGTGTATGACAGAAGAATGTCAAAGAAGCTGAAAAATAAGGTGTACAAAACAGTGATGCAACCAGTATTACTGTATGCTATAGAAACATGGGCATTAAAGGCAGATCAGTTGAAGAAGCTAGAGGTGATGGAAATTAAGTGCCTGAGGCAGGTGGTAAGATGCACACTGTGGTACAGACAAAGAAATGAGGACAAAAGAGCAAAAGCCATTGTAGCTCCATCTGGAGAAAAGATCAAAGAGAACAGATTACGGTGGTTCGGGCACATGTGCAGAAAAGCAGAAAATGGTCAGGTGAAGATGATTTGAGACAGACAGAAGGCATGAGGAAACAAGGGCATCCAGCAAGAAGGTAGATGGATTACATGAGAGAAGATCACCAACAATCAGGCATGAATGTCAAAGAAGGCAAGAGGTGTATCTATTTAGAGATATGTACATCAAACAAAGCTCCTCATTAGCACTCTTCAAGAAAAATCTTGATGATTGGATGGGAGAAAGGAAATTCACCCCAGGGATCACTTCTGTGGCTCTGCTCGACAGGGATACAGGAAAATAATTTTCTTGGGTGGCAAGCCAGGGTACTTTTTTGGCTAGGCTTATATAGGCCCTAGGGCCAATAGCCTAGTTACCTACCTATGAACCTATGGAGAGTTGCATTGAATCAAGAGAGATGCAGACAATTGACATGAAACCTCAACCCCATGTAGAAAATCGAAAAAAGGGGGTTGTTGATAATGATGACTACACTGTTGATTTTAGTCAGGACATAGTAGAATTGTGTATGAACTTATAACAGTAGATGTCCTACTGATGACTGTTGGAGTATTTCTTCCTATCCTCTTCTCCCTCTACTTGTACTTCAACTTCCTCCTCCTCCCCTTCTCCTTTAAGCTCTCCTCAGCTGCATGAAAACTGGGGAGTTTACTTACCTATTCTAGCTACACCCCTCCTACCTGACCAATCTCTCTCACTTAGTAGTCTTCCAGCTATGGGCTTGGAGATAGTGTGAGGTACACTTTTGTATGTCCATCAGTATACCCCTGTGGTTTCAAGCTGAGGTAATGCATCAGCTGTATGACCTCTGGAAGGTGAAGCTTTGGTGATCACGGCTGAACATCTTCATTGACAACCTATATGTCAGGAATGCTGCAACACTGATCAGCAGGACATCTACTGTTACAGTAAGTTCTTACACATCTGTGCTTTTTCTTACCAATCAGTGGCCCTTTTATAGTAAGCATTCCTAGCCGTATCAGTTTAAACAGAAAACAGCCTTTGAAAAGGGCCAGTGGAAGGGATGCAAGTGTCAAAATAAGGGCAGCCATACCTCTCCACTGTCCCTTATTTTGCAGAAAGTCCCTGATTTGCCTAATTTTTTTGTCATGCCATGTCCCTCACAAGATTTCTGACTTTCTGGTATATCCCTGGGGATTGCATTCAGTCAGTAATGCCAAACATTTGAATTTCGTACTTCCTGTTGACCAGAAAATGGATAATTATGCAAACCATATTGTGTGTTAACTTTTTAAGTGAATCAGAGTAATATTTAAAAATGTTTCTCCTTTTTTGGGGCCTTTATCCCACCATTATTTTATCATTGTCTCTGATTCTTGATGAAAGAAGTTGAGAGTTATGGGGATAACAGAAGTAGTTCCCTTCCAAGCCATCTTCCCCCATCACCTCACCTCGTGTGAGGAAGACTTGCTGTCTCAAAAGAAAGGTGGTTCCACCTTACCTTATACCTGTCAGTAAGAGATGTAAAACTAAGTGTAAAGGTTCTCATTCATGACTGTGTCTGCACTACCCCGTGCCACCTGACCCTGCTGGCTGTCATCCTGGACCAGCTATTGTCTTCAGCCATTGAAAATAAAGTGCCTGTAACAGGTCAGATAGGGCTCAATTCAAGAATATTCCTGGGTACCAGGAAAGGCTAACCTTGGAGGCCCATTCTGCACATGTTCAGAACAGATAAGTTGCTCAGTCTAAAAAAAAATGTTTTGCTGTGGTCTCTAATTCATCTGCTCTTCAAAGATGCATTTATGACCACTTTAGACATGCAGTACACCTATGTCTGTGTTCCTGTTTGTAAAAAAAAAAACACAGGTGGTTGATGGATGTATAGAGGTTTTCCAGTGCAACATCTTATCCATTGGACTGTCCACTGCTCCCAGGGTATGTACCAAATGCTTGCTTCCGGTGTTCATCACAGGTTAACGGGTATACACATTTACCCATAGCTGCTTGGCTGACTGCCTTGTACAGGCCCATTTCAATATGGAGCTAAAGTCAGCACTGAACTAAACTGAGAACCACAGAAACACCACAACAGGAGTGCAGGACCAGAATTGATAACCAAATGAAAACTGTACAGTATGGATAAACTCCACAGGGGGCCAACAAAGCAGTTACCAATTGCAGAAGGAAATATGTTTAATAAGGTGAGAAACCAGTACCATAAAATAATTACCGTTTCACACTTTCATCCAGACATCAGCACTGTCAAGGAGGCAGATCTTCCTCATTACTTGTGTCAGCATTTCTCAAAAACAGTACTGAAACTGTCAGTATGTTATAATTAGTTTATGGATATTCTCTTAATCTGCAGACAGACTTCTGTACCTGCAGTTGCTGAGAAAGGAATGAATAACCTGAGTGTAGAAGGGGTGATTCCATTGGTGTGTGATGAAAAACTTGGAGGAAGCTGCTGATGCATGCTCTATAAACACCATAGAAGCATGCTGTAGAAGGAAGGAGCACATGCATATTCAAGAAGAAAGCCAAGGGAATTAATTATCTGAAAGCAGCAATAAAGAAGTAGGGGGTGAAGGACAGAAATGAAACTACTGAAGATGACTCGATCATTCCTTTCTCAGCAACTGCAAATACAGAAGCCTCCTGCAGTTTGAGAGCTAATATCCATAAACTAACAAAATCATATTGGCAGTTTAGTATCGCTGTTGAGAAGTAAGTAATGAGGAAGATCTGCTTTATTCACAGTTCTGAAAAGTCCATTTGATGTTGGACGAAAGAATTGTAATTATTTTATGGTACCTGTGTTTTACCTTATTAAGCATATTTAGGTCTGTAATTGGTGACTGAACTAAAATGCTGAATGCCTGGCTGTCTTGGGGATTTGCCTTAATATGTGAAGCTCAGTTTTGACACATTTCAAAAGAAGACTCTTAGGTCACGTTAGTCAGGCAAACTGTCTCTTCTCCTAAATAATACAAAAAAAGTATGATGCAAGAAAAATCTGGTCTTCCTGCTGTGTACCCAGCTTGCACATTTTAGACTTTTTCAACTTCTATATTTAGGGACATGTATGCCTGTGGCAGGGAGTACAGTTTAATGCCATTTTCGGGCATCTCATGACCCAGTGTCATCACTGATCTGTTTCCCATAATGTAGGGGCACTGTCACCTGATGCTCAGTAATCACCTGTCACTTGTATATCAAGCTGACCCCAGGATGCCTCCTTCTCAAGCTGTAAGGATAAGGGAGGGTCTTCATTATTTTCCTGGGAATGGGATTGTAGAGGGCCAGATGTCCTTGACTCCATGACAACCAGAATGACTCGATCTCACTGCTCAACAGCTGTTCTTAGAAGGATGTATCTAGCCCCACCTGCACTACCTGCACACCTGTTTAATGCAAGACACCCAGTCATGGTCTCAGTCCCTATGTTCATCATAAGACTTTCCAACGTTAAATTTGAGAACCATCCAGGTGCTTCTGCACATTTGATCACTATCCTTCTGCAGCATTACTTCCTGTATTTCTTGAGGAAGGGATACTACGAAGCATTACTAAAAGTGCTAGTGCTTCAGTCGGTCTAGTTGCAAGAGGTAGAGAGAGAAGCTGTCATCTCTGTGGATAGCAGCTGAGGTTCATAGGTTCATACTAGGCTATCTGCCCAAGGGCGTTTATAAGCCTAGCCCATAGTTATTTGGCTTTCGCCACCCCTTTAGTTTGAATAAAACTATGCCTATTATTTTGCTGTGCCTCTGTCAAGCAGTGACACTGAAGTAATCCCTGGGGTATATCTGCAATCCCCCATCCATTGGTCAAGATTCCTCTTGAACAAGGCCAGCGAGGTGCTCTGCCTCACATCTACCGGGATTTTGTTCCACAGCATAGGGAGTCTCTGGGTGATGAATCTGTCCCTCCAGCACATTCTATTAATAACCGTGTCAAGGTTTAAGTCTCCCGCCCTTGTGGTTCTGAGGGATCTAGATTTTTTGAGGTGAAGCATATTCATCAAATCAGGGTTTGACATGGCCTTATATGTCAGGCACAGGTCACCTCTGAGTAAGCGGTATGAGACTGAATAGAGCTGGAGTTCTTTCAGTCGGGCAGCATAAGACATATTTTTGAGACCCTTTATCCTTTTGGTGAGGAACTTTTGGGGCCTTTCCAGCTGCTGCAGGTGTCGGGTCAGATACATTCCGAATGGGGCATTGTACTCAATCATAGGTCTAATGAGTGATGAGTACAGGGGACGATGACCTCCCTTGATCTAGATGTGAATCCCTTCATGATCAGGTGGGCAATGTAGAAGGTTTTCCTAACTACTTTAGCAACATGAGTGTCAAACGAAAGGCTACTGTCAACCTGGGTCCCCAGATCCCTGATGGCTTCTTCTGTGCTCAGTGGATTGCCACCTATATGGTAGCTAGGGGTAACCTTGTTTTTCCCGAAGGGTATGACTATGCATTTCTTGGCATTTAACTTTAGGCCATGGCTCTGGCACCAGTTATCCGTTTCTGTGAGGCCCTTCTGAAGGATATCTGTGTCAGATGTGTTTTCGACTATGGCGCCCAGTTTGCAGTCATCTGCAAACTTTGTCAGCCATAACCCTCCTGTGTTTGCTTGTACTTCAGAAAAGTAGATGCCGAACAAGAGTGGACCCAGGACTGAGACCTGTGGGACACCACTTGTGACAGGCTTTGAGTCTGACATGGCTCCAGCAACTCTGACCCTGTGGGTTCTGTCACTTAGCCAGTTTGCAACCCATCTTGTGATGTATGGGTTTACATTCAAGCTGATGAGTTTTTCAATGATACCTGAGTGGGGTATTGTGTCGAAGGCCTTTGCCAGGTCAAGGTAGGCTGTATGGACTGCCTTTCCCTCATCAATGGCCTTGGTGACTGTCTCGAAAAAGTCAACCAAGTTTAAAAGGCATGATCTGCCTTTGACAAAGCCAAACTGGGTTGGATCCAAAGTCTGCAAGTTCCCTATGTCTTTATTTATGAGTTCCATTATGATCCTCTCCATGGCTTTGCAGATAAGGCTTGTCAAGCTAATGGGACGGTAATTTCCAGGGTCGGTGGAGGCACCGCCCTTGTGAAGTGGGACCACAGTCGCCGTGCGCCACTCCTTGGGTACGTATCCTGAGGTGAGGCTAAGATTAAACAGCTGTCCTAACTGCGGGTTTAATTCCTCATTGAGTTCGTGGAGCACACAGCCGCGGACACCATCCGGTCCCATGGATGCTGTGTTTTTTGCTTTGGAGAGAGCAGTTCTCACCTGGGCGTTGGAGATGTTTGGGGGCTACAATCCTCTGGTATAGATATCTCTCCTTTTGGGGGGGAGGGAGAAGTTTGCACTGAACCTGTCAGCCAGTATGTTGGCAATGTGTGTAGGTTCAGTAATCTTCACATCATTTTGAACTAATTCTGAGCATATCTGGGAGGTTCCTCCTAGGTTTCTAACATAGCTAAAGAAGGCCTTATGATTGTCTTTTGAGTCCTTGGCGATTTTTCTCTCAAAATTTGCCTTTGATGATTTTATGAGAGCTCTTAGTTTTTTACTTATAATGATCAAAGGTGTCTTACCTTTCAAGGATTTTGCTCTGTCTTGTAGTAGCTTCCTCCTTTTGTTGTAGAGCTTGTTTATGGCTGGGGTCCACCAGACTGGATGCTTGCCTTTGGTACAAAGAGTCTTAGTTTTGTTTGGGATTGCCTGATCCATGCAGTCCTGTAGGTGCTGGTAGAAGGCATTTGTAAGTGATTCAGCGGTTTGAGTAATGTTTACCACTGGCTCAGGGGCCTTAAAGGAGACCACACTAGTTTTTAGAAGTGTGAAGTCGGCTTTTGAGAAGTTTTTCACTGTGGTCTTTTTTATTTCAGGTGGGGGCGGGATGAGGACCTCCAGCGAGATTAGTTTATGATCTGATCTCACCAGTGAGGGGTATACTTCCGGTGTTGAACATTGTGATCCCATGTTCGTGATGATGAGATCAAGTATGTTTTCTCCTCTTGTGGGGATGGTGACTAGTTGTTCCATGGCATTTGAGTTTATGAACTCCAGGAACCTTTGGGCTAGAGTGTTTGGGCTTGAGTAGTGTTCCCAGTCTATATTAGGGTAGTTGAAGTCACCTAGTATGATGGTGTTTGGAGATACATTTATCCCTCCATTGTTTTCAGGAAGGCCATGTGAGGTTCCTGAGTTTGAGAGGGTGGCCTGTAACATGCTACAAATTGCAGAGCAGTCTTGCCTATGGTTAATTGCACCTGGATGGTCTCCGATGCATCGTGCGTTGCCACCAACCTTGAGGTGTGGGTGTCCTTTATGAATATGGACACCCCCTCCTTTCTTGGTGTTGTCCGGATTTTGGGGCCGGAACGCATGATATGAGGTGAAACCTGCTAGTGCTGGGGTGCTCTCAGGAGCCTTGAACCAGGTTTCTGTCACAGCACAGACATCGATGTTCTCCATACTGAGAAGGGCCTCGAGTCGTGCATCTTGAGATTGAGACTTCTGGCATTGAGCAGCATTACCCTTAGTTTTTACTTTTTGTCTTCTAGGGTGGTAGGTTTAGAATTTGAGCCTTGCCTAAAAAAGGCACTATGGGAGTGGCAAGAGCCTTTGCCAATATCCGGAAGCCTAGGGGTGACAGGTGCAAGCCGTCCCTTGCGAAGCAGCGTGGCTTGTCCAGCATGTCATCCCAGGCAGACAGACATTGGATCCCCTTTGAATGACACCAGAATTTAAGCCAATTATTAAAGCTGATCATCTTATCACTGTATTGTGGCATCATTCTAGGTGAAGGTAGGATACTGCTCAAGGTCAGGGTCATACCTGCCTGGGCTACATAATCAGAGAGCTCCTCAATGTCTCTTTTCATGTAGTCCAAGGAGGTACATCTCAGGTCGTTGACACCAACGTGGACAATGACTGAGTCGTACTTGTACCTGCTGTTGAGAGACCTGAGTGCTTGTGTTATGCGGTGGATTCTAGCGCCCGACAGGCAGCTTACTGTGACCTTCTGTGGAGGTTCCCCAGAGCACTGACCAGTGCCATGGTCTCAGAGCCGATTTCAGGGGGGTTGGCATTAGTCATGGGGCTGACAGCCTCAGTGGCAACAGATATGACTTTGATAGCCAAGTTCTTGTGAAAGATTCCAAGGCAATCTTTTAGATTGATATCCCTCAGAGAGGGACTTTCTACTTGAGTTCCACCTTGTGACCCCTCTGGCTGTATTTGGGGCCTCTTACTGCCTCAACAGGAGCTGGCATCAAAAGTTCTGCATAGATCATGACCTGCTGACAAAGAATCCTCTTTTAGTCACTTGGACAAAACCACCCCAACCATTTAGAGAAAACAAAGGTGCTAGAGGGGACACCTTCACTCTCCAGCAGTGATCTCCCACCCCAGACATGGATCTCAGCAAAAGGTTAGGCTCCCCCATACTGTGCATTGGAAGACACCAGATGTGGGGAGATCTTGACATTAAATTGAGAGAGAGGAATCCTAGCCTGTTCACCTTCCTCTCCCAAAGAAGAGATCTGTAGGTGGCCCTTTGATCCACTCCACCTGTATCTTGGGTAGTCCTGTGTTAGACTGCATGATCAATCTGGTTGTGGAAAGAGCTGCATGAAAGCCCAATATTCCTAAGCTTTTTCATAGGAAGTCTGACATGATCTTCATAAAGACAACCCAGCTTAGAGTAAGGTTCCCCTTGTAGACTGTATCATAGTAGCAGCTGCCACAAGAGGGAGCTTTCTGAGGATGATACAATGCAGGAAATGGACTAGTGAGAGCAGATGAGACAAGCATTACCATGAGGAGGCAGGCCTGACACATATTGTAGTTTTGTAGAAAACGTTGACATCCTTAACCAGTCCCCCTTTTGGCAGTCCTTACTTTTCAGACCCAAGTTGAAGGAAAAGTTGCTCAAGAGTGGACAAGAGTTTGGGTGAAGTTTTCTCTGCTCCACAATGATCCTTTACTAGGCACCAGAAAGATGCAAGAAACATAAAAAACTATGGATCCATAAGTCTCAATACCAACTGTATGAGAGGTGATCTGACAGAAACTCCTGTGGCCATGTGGACTTCTGTAATGGCTGCAACCTTAGAGACAGAGTTGCAGTGCAGTATCGGGGTTCTGTGGCCCTTCCCTTAGGAATCAACAGTAGCACATTTCACATTTGCCAGAATCTCCACCTCTGGAGGCAATAGGGATTTGATTATCTCTCCATCTAGCAAGGACAGATGGCTCAGGGGACGTTTTTCTAGAGTCTGATTCTGTACTGTAGCCATCCTCTTTTTCCCCTTACCAGTTGTTCCACTGAATAGAAGAAGCAACCAGAATAGTAGGTAGACCAAGAACAGAGGTAGCAGTCTTAGCCAAAAGAGCCATGCGGCATGTCCTACCAGAACACACTGTTGACTTCATTCCAAAGTCTTTTAAGTCCACAAAAATATGATAGAACTCAAGCCGATACTTGACCTAAATCTGTACATGTGGAAAACTATGTTCTGGATAGTTGCAGTGTAAGCAGTCCTTCCATGTCTGCATGAGGGAGTTTGAGACGTTTGGATCTCCAGGATGCGTGTTTGCACATAAAGATGGCCATAGCTTCCAAGAAATTCCTACATTTCCAGTTGGAGGAACCAGTCATCATCAGTTCAAGACCCTTTCATTTCGGGTGCTTGCCTGCTTTTGGATGACTTTTTATGGGGTTGGCTTGAAAAGTTTTACCACTTTACTTATTCTGCACTCCATGAAAACAACCCTTCAGGTTGGCTAAGAAGAGAATTGTCACTTGTGTTATGTGAGTTTGGCCTTTGCTCCTGTTGATGGAATGATGTTGGTACACCAAGAGAACTACATAAAATCTTCATTCTGTCATCATGGAATCATCAAGGGCAGTGTAGCTGGACGCTTCCGCAACATCACTTGAGATGAATTTACTTAGGTTGAATGTGGGAAGAGTTCTCAATGGGTTGCCAGGCAGAAGTAGACCAGTTGTTATTTTTGATGCTTCCTTTTTAGCATACAGCATAACTTATTCTACCAAATGGTTCATGAAACAAACAAGACTGTTCAGAAAATCCATTCTGAAAAAGTAGCTGTAAAACTGCAACCAGTGGGGAAGGATTTGTCCCTAAAACTAGTTGTCATTGTTGTTTCTTCACATGGAAACCTTCCTAATGGTGTCACACAAGGGGAACATTTGGTTGTTTTGATAGGAAAAAAGGAAAATTCACACCGTTTGCTGGCAGTCAAAAAGAATTAGAAGAGTGCTGTGCTGTACCTTAGAGGAGAAAATCTTGCCATGTCAGATAGCCTTGGCAGTGCTACGTTCTCTGTGTTTTGCACTTACAACTAGTTGACCCAAAGTGCAACACCCTTCTGATAGTCTGTGTCCTAGATAACCACTCCTTAATTGTGGCAATTCATTCTACAAACCCTCTGTGACAAAAAAGATGTTACTGGGAATTAATGAAATAAAGTAATTCATTCAACCCCTCCACACACACACACACACACACACACACACACACACACACACACACACACACACACAATTCCCAATGGTCAGCTGTTTAAAACAAGGTAGCTGTCAAATTGTTTCACTAAGAAGGGTGTCTCCATCCTTGGGTTTCTAGTTTCTGCAGGAGTTTCTGCCTCTGTGGAAATGAGTGAGTGCATTTGCAGCAGCTGGAACTGTCAGTTGTGTGCATATTTCAGTGGCACTATTTGTACCTCTTAGATGTTCAAGTGAATAAATTCTGTGTCTTAAAAACTCAACTTTTTGTTCAACATTTTCAACCATTTCCAGCGTAAGTCTTGGCTGTGTTTCCAAATCCTATGCTTCCACCTGTCCGTACACTGTGTTTCTTGGCTGCAGTTATTGTTGCCAGGAAGCCTTCAACTTGACAGATTTGTTCTTCTAAGTAGAAAAGATTCTCTCCTTGGATGGAGAGGCATCTTCTCCTGCTGTAGTATTATCTTGCAGGTTACATTGGTATATCTCAAGTACCTATTTCATTTGGGCTCAGTTATTCCACATCTCTACTATATGCTTTAAAACCATGTGGAGAGCAGAACTGTGGTATATCACTGGCTGATTAAGCAGTACTTTAAAGGGTCATCCCTTAAAGAATCCTTCTTCTCTTAAAGACATCTTCCTGTTTATCAGGTTTCCCTGCACTCTGAACAACTCCTAAAGTTCATTCTTTTTCCAAAACCCAGTTTATTCTGTTCTGCATTATGGAATAGCCACATCCTGTCCTGATAAGTAATCCTCAACAGGATGCAAGTCTTTCCAAGGATACACAATTCACAGTCATTTGTGCTGTTTAGTGAACACCAGATAAGCTGCAGCACATTCTTTAGCACATTCTGTAGCACATTCTTTAAGATGATGGAGAAAGCCAGAGAACCCACAAAAACTTTACAGTCGAGGGTAGTCCTGCAAAATCCATACAAATAGCATCCTATTGAGAAAGTGAACCGGAAACCTGTGACTCAGCAGCATTTTTCTTGAAGCACACCCTTCTTGCTGACCATCAGGTAAGAAGGATGCAAAAATTCAGGAGGCTGTCCAGTTTTCCACTGCAGATAGCAGGAAATCTTTACCACCTTAGGGAAGAGAGAATGATTTTGTCTAGAAAGTCATATTTAACAGGCAGTACACTGCTCATGATGTTGAAGTTTTCCTTAAAATGATTTTTATTTTTTTCAAATGTGAACCCAAAGATTTATAAATAAATGGACTGACTCAAAATTGTTTAGAGATCTATTGCTTTAAAAATTGTTATAGGGTTATTAACTGCTTTTCTTAATATTTTTGTTTTCAGAGTAATGTTACGTCTGTTGAATTACTACATGACAATTCAACACATGTGGAAATAAGAATATGTGATGCAGGTGCCCCTGAAGGTAGGATTGACATGCAAGATTCCTCTGGTAATATAAATAAAAGTTTACCTTATATCATTTGTGGAAGGTATTTATTTATGTATGATATTACTCTTCACATCTGTTATCTATAAAGTTGAGAAATAGTGATTCTGACGGTGAATATGGCATTTTGTTTTAAGCAAGATTGTGACAACTTTGGGCATGAAGTGTGGTCGTCTTGAATTAGGCAGCATAAGGGAAAAGATGGATTTTTTAGAGGAGTTTAAAGGAATAGTTACCCCTTTCTGAAAATGAAAGAGGAAGTACATGATGGAGAAAGTCATGTAGGATATTTTTAAAGCATGTGTATATTACAGCACTATTTGTATTTGTGGGTGCATTATAGATGCATTCTACTTATGCTTGCTATGATTTAATTATGAGAGCAAAGACCAAGTAATCATTCTGCCAGATGAGAATAAATTCCTGGTATAAACTACTCCCAAAATAGTATCTTAGTTTTATACTATTGTTTAAAACAACTGCATACATTTATATATTGTATTTTTTAACTGATGTCCATCTGCCCGAATTGATGGTTGCTCAGGTGGGTATAAAAGATCACATGGCACTTGTTGAAGGGAAATTCCCTGGTGCTCTGGCAAAATATTCTCAAGTCATTATGAATACCACCTCGAGGTTTTTTCATTGTTTTATTTTATTTATCTTGAGACCCAAGGTGATATTTACACTGCTAGGAGAAATTTGGACAGGTCATCAGGGAACTTCCCCTACTCTTCGGCGTAGGGGGGATGACATTGAAGGTGGTATATCTGGTTCCTTTCTCCGTTCCAGGTAGCATGGAGAGACAGTAGAGCCATGGAGGATGTAATCCAATATGCTGATAGCATTAATGTTGTGGCTGCTGTTGAAAAGAATTTGGAGTTGGCAGAAGCGCTGCCAAATGGGAAAGTCAATGTCACTATGGAGGAGAGTGAGTCCATAATGAAGGAAAAGAAGAAAAAGGAGCAGGTTAATACACTGGAGGTGGTGGGGCCTGATTTGGAGGATTTGTTCAAAAACATGTTGTTTGAAGGTGAAATAGAGCAGCAGGATGGATGCGTTATTACAACCCTTCAGTCTGGAGGGTTGCGTTATGATTATTTGGTCGACATGATTAACCAAAGTTAACTGGAAAACAAAACAATGGTTTCTTGGAGTGAGATAATGGAGAAGATTGAGGAGAGGCCAAAGGAGAAAAGCAGGAGGAGTCCGAAAAGATATCGTATGAGCAAACTGTAAGGCAAGGAGAAGAAAGGAGAGCACAAGTAAAAGAAGCAAGGAAGAAGTTTATCGTACATATAAGCAACAAAAAGGAGCATGGACTGAATAGGTGTGAGGTTTGTGACTCGGTAATTGTACCATTAGGAGTGACACCTAAAGAAGTAAGAGCATTTATTCTAATTAATAGAAGACATTTTGTAATGCAGTATTTGAAACTGGACAGGCTAATTAAAAAGTTCTTAGGAAGATATGAACAACAAAAAAGCAATTGTCCATAGTCTGAATGTGTTATTCAAGCTTTCTTTTAGACAAAAAAAAAATAATGGTGCAATACAAGACTGAAATTGAAGCCAGTAAGCTGAAGCAACATTTATTGATTGTTTGTAAAGATATTGTTGACACAATATAGGTTTATGATGAAAGAGGTCTATGGACTGGGGGTTGGGAATGTGGTGTCATATTAAAAATGGTAATGTAATTCACATTCCAAATGTAATAAATGAGAATGGTAACATGGGATCTGATATTGTTAATCCTCGTTCATTCCTTACACATGGGTATCGGTTCCGACCTCGGAACAGAGCCAGCCATTTTCCAAGCTCGTGTCCGCTTCAGACTCTCAAGCTAAACTCTTAGCCACAATCCCCCTCTCCCTGTTACCTCAGATTTCGTTTGCCATGAGATTCCAAGATGGCTGCCGACTAGACTAGTCCCTACTCTTTGAGCTCCTCACAGCTATTTAACTTTTTGGTTTTTTTTACAACCTTGTAGCAATCTTTTTCCTCAGTTTTTTCTACAAAAAGATTTTATAAATCTTTTTCTACGCATTTGGAGTATTTTTTTGTTTGGAACTCTTATCCTGGGATTTATTTTACCTCAGAACAATTGTGAATCATCCTCTAAAACTATAATTGTAGAAAGAGCACATAGAGCATTACTTGCAAGTCAGGATTCTTCTTTACCAAGGATTATTTACACAAAACTATTAAATTTTCAAGACACTTTCCAGATTCTGGAAGCAGCTAAAAGTAAAAAGCAGTTTATGTGGAAGTCTCATAAACTGTCATTTGCTCAAGATCTTCCTTCTCAAATAAAACTAAATAGACAAAAACTTTCTCCCTATTGTGCTGACTTGATAAAAAGAGGGATAAGATTTCGTATGTCCTATCCAAATACCTTATCTTTTACAGTCAATGACAAAAGGTTTATGTGCTCTGATCCTAAGGAAGCTAAAGATATATTTTTTAAATCTTTTAAAAAGCTTCCTGATTCTGTGTCTTAACATGTTACCTTTGTATTGAGTTTCAAAAGTGATTTTTTTTAATATTTTATACTTTAGGATGTACTTGTCTGTTATTGTCTAATTTCATTCCATATTAATAGTTGTGTTCAATATATCTTTTCTTTGTTATGACAAAATTTTATGTTAATTATGATATTGTTTGCTTTTCAGGTTTCTAGAGTTATATATTTTTTTTGATTGATTCTAATAGCCTTTGTTATGCCAAAATTTTATGTTAATTATGATATTGTTTGCTTTTCAGGTTTCTAGAGTTATATTTTATTTTTTTTTATACTAATAGCCTTGCAGTTATTTTTTTTTTCGTATTGCGAATGTGTGTTATTACTTTCAAGTTTCTAGTTTTCAGTGTCCTGCGCCAGTTGTCTGCTTTTGGAGGGAGAATTTTTCGCTTCTCGAGACTATCCAAGATAAAAATCTTCTCCTTGTATCACCAGCTGCATCTTTACATGGTCGCGCACCTCATATGGAATCTCAGAGACTGTTGGTGACATCATCACTCACTGAGGATATCCGTGGGCTTTGCATTTATAGTAGCGCTTATCTTCAGCACTTATTCGAGTTCGGGAATGGACTTATAACTTTTTCTACAACTACAATGTGTCAGGGACTAAGCGTTGATCATCTTCAGGTTTTATTAGGGCATATTTCCACTGTACCACCAGGAAATCTTACTATGATTTTCTTGCTTTAATGCGAGCTTCTGCTATTGACTTCTAAGGCAGAATTTGTCTTTATTTCCACAAAATAGGTTAGTCTCTTTCATTTTTAAATTATAAAAAGGGACAAATAAGAAAATACATTTTTTTTTTTAAGATATGCTTGTCATTGTATCTGTTTAGTTTCACTGCTTTCTTGTCTTGAAAGTTCATGCAATTCACTACAAGCAGTATGGGGTTTTTGAATGTTAGTTACTTTTGACAAACTAACACATAGTTAAACTGTTGTACATCGTATATAGGGTTATCTCTTAAAGCTATTGTTATAGTATTCATGTTCATGTTTATGCTGTTTGACTCTCTTGGAGTATTAACTTAGTTATGTTTGTTTTTTTTGGGTATTCTAAAGAACGAGTGTACGAGAACTGTGTGGTTTACTTCCTGGTATTAGGCTGCTTCTCTATATTCTAAATATGCATTATGAACTTATAACTAATGGTGCTTTTGATACAAGCATTTTATGTTTTATTTTCTGAAGCATATAATCCGCTTTTTTTTTGTCCTTTTAGTCATTATCTTTGAATTTATGATTATACTGTAGGTTAGGGTATTGTTCAGCTGTTTTTTTCCCTTTTTATTCACTAGATGGCGCCAAAATCTATTAAATATATAGTAAACTATTTTTTTTCAAAACAGGTTTATTGTTTTAACATATAAGAGAAATATCATAACAATTTTATACAAGTAATTAAAAATAGGTATTATTATAATATTCAACAAAACAACTAAAGTATTTACAAAGACATCCACTACAATCAGATCAATTAATTAAACTAAAATACCATGTTATTGAAATTAAAATTTTTTTAACAAATTTTGTAAATTATCCCATACAATATAATAAGATGTTTTTCTATTTGTTCTTGTCCTAATTGTGTTTATTTCCATATGGCACACTATATTCATAACATTTTTAAATTCATTGAACGAAGGAGGTGTATCTGAAATCCAATTTCTAGTTATTATTTTCCTAGCCACTGCTAGAATAGACCATAACAAGGGAAGCTTAACCTTTGTAACACTTTGAGGTACAGGTGTGTTGAATAATATAAGAGACTTAGAAATAATGAAATTATCTGTAAAAAGAGCCTGCAAAAATTCATTAATTGACTTCCAGTATTCTTTCAATTTTATACAGTCATAAAACATATGAGCCCAGTCAGCATTAATTTCTACATTACATCTCTTACATAAATTATCTTTATTATCTTTATTATCTTTATTATTTATTTTATTCATCATCAAAGGTGTATAAAAAGATCTATGTAAAAATTTCCATGTATAAAGTCTCCAGACAATGGAAGACGTAGTTCTATAAGCAGATTCCAATATATATTGTTTATCTTGTTGATTTGGTGGGTCCCCATTAATAGAAGTGAAATAATTCCAGTATGAATCTCCACTGTAAAAAGTTTCTTGTCTGATAATTTTATGTATGTATGAAAGTTTACCTTTATCAGAAACTTTATGTTGTAAATTTAATATCAAGTAATCAATCAGTGTTGGAATAGATTCTTTAACTGTTATAGACATTAGATCTATTTTATTAATGAGATGTTGTCTAAAGGTCTGAACCTCTAACCAGCAAGTTTCTCTTAGATCAAATTCTTGTTTTAAGAAATCTAGATTTTTAACTTTATTATCAGATATCAACTGATATTAGTACTTTAGATCATTATCTATAGTTAAATGAGTTCCTTCAGAAGTAGATGACAAAAGCATACCCTGAGTATACATTATAGGGAATACAATAAAATTCCATTCCCTATACTTAGGGTGCATGAATATAAAGTTACGATAACTAATAATAATATTTAATGAGTAACAAACCATATGTTTAGGTGTAATAGGTGAAGTACAAAATTCCTTTAGTAACCATAACATGGAGTTATTTACAATCATATTTTTATGTGTTAAGGAGATTTTCATGAAGTGCATACTAATTAGCTCCCAATAATCTTTCCATTTTGTGACATATGACTGATCTATTAATAAAGTAATAACTTTTACAATAGAAGAGATAGTATATAAATTAAAGTCTGGAAAAGAAATACCCCCTTGAGACCAACTATTAGTATGTTTCTTTAATGCAATCCTAGGTCTATTAGGTGCCCATAGGAAATTTAACATTAGTGTATTCAGTTTCTTGATAATTATTTTTGTAGGTGGAAGAATTATTGATTGTATTAAGTATAAAATCTTGGGGAATATTATCATTTTAATAATTGTAAGTCTCTCCTCCATAGTAAAAAACATATTATTCCAGGTATTAAAAGATTTTGTATATTAAGAAAACAGGTATTATAATTATTATATATAATAGATTTAATATCTTTAGATAGTATTATACCTAAATAAGTTATCTGACCTGAATTGGGTACATATTTAGTAAAATAACTAATGAGAATATTTTTTCGTGTATATATAGGTAGTATTTTAGTTTTTCTTCATTGAATATTAAACCAGAAATACTTTTAAAATTCATCATTTTATCAAATAGAGACTGCATAGAAGAATTAGATCCTGCTGATGTAATTAGAACATCATCTGCAAAAGTTGAATTTTGGATGTTGTATTTTCATCTATTTCAAAACCCTCTATGTCAGTACTGTTTCTGATCAAATTAGCCCAAGGCTCCATTACTAAAGTGAATAATAGTGGAGAAAGTGGACATCCTTGTTTTGTACCTTTAAGAATGGGTATTTTTTGTGAAACATATGTTCCTACCTTAATATAAGCCAACGTTCCTTTGTATAAATGCTCAATTAGATTTACAAATGCATCTGAGAAGTTTGTGCACTTCATTAAGGTAAACAGATAGTCCCAACTTACTGAATCAAATGCTGAACTTATATCAAGACTAATAAGTGTTAAATCTTTCTTTTTCCTATTCGCAAAATCTATTAATGTTAAAGTT